>NC_041357.1:5940603-6020603 GCF_900634415.1 Cottoperca gobio
GTCTCAATTATGTCTCCTCCTGACCTTCATTAACTTTGCCTTAATGCCTAAACTGGACTAGGGTAAAGTCACCATGGACCATGGTTTTCATCTTAGTTACATGATGACTCCTCAGTTTTTACAATCTTGAGACAATATTATAATTTCATATCAATATGTAGATGAATAAAGGTCTGCAGTTAACAGGAGCTTATGCATTTTTCATGAAATTATCTCATTTCCAATTAATTTAAGAGAAAATAATAAAAGAACAAAGAAAACAACAGACACATGCCATCAGTACATTCTGTTTTTCACTGCAACACACTGCAACACAAAGAGCTAAGCACACAAAACAATATTCAGGCCCAGAGCTGAACATTCAAATAGGTAATGTCTGTGGTTCGCCACCATATATTTCCTCTCATTCTGCTCTGAGCTGAGAGGGAGCCACAGTTTGAGGGAAACCCTCATCTGTTAGACTTTCTCTATTTTCAAATATTTCTCCCTTTGCTGAGATTTGCATTTTAATAGGTTCGACCTTGGGTCAATACCACAGGTACTGAAGAATTCACATTCTGCCTGAAATTAGCATAATTTCCATCAGCTTAAAAGTTGCAGGGGACAAAGCCTTTTTAAAGATAACGCTTTAAAAGAGCATAAAGAAAGTCCAATATTCACATTTTAATTTCTAACATGAGATCAGACAAATGTGGGAAATGTCAGCAATGTAATGGCTGGTTTTAAACAATCCTATGACTAACTTCAGTGATGCAGACCTCTAACACCATTATATATGCAGAATGCTAGATGGCTTCATTAAAAATGTACATTCATTTGGTGTCAATTCTGGGTCTGACATATTTACTGTGAAGGACCAAGAAGATTATTCATGTTGCTAAACCAACACAAGACACATTCTGGGTAATTTTACACTATTTTCCACATCAAGTTTGCCAACAGCCCAAGAGAGCTCGAGCGTGTGAATGACTTGTGTTTTCTAATGATTAAAATATAATTATATTGTGATCTCCACATGGCTGGTTGCCTCATAATCAGAAAATAAAGTTACCAATATGAATAATACATCAAAAAGCAATTAAAAAAAAATGTATT
This sequence comes from Cottoperca gobio, assembly GCF_900634415.1. NCBI lineage: Eukaryota > Metazoa > Chordata > Actinopteri > Perciformes > Bovichtidae > Cottoperca > Cottoperca gobio. The sequence goes on from NC_041357.1 coordinate 5,941,699, forward strand.
TCAAGATGATAAAAAAAAGTTTTCCCATTTATTCTTTTAGGATCAGAACAAATGCAAAACATACAAAAATGTCGAACAGTCAGAGGAGATCATTTGAGGAATAGTTTTGAAACGGAAATTCAAAATGTGAAAAACACTTAATAGATTTTTCAAAGAACACTTATGTGTGTCTGTGAATTCTTGTTTGGGACTTATGGGGAAAATATAATATACATATATTTAATTGTTTTACTTAAAACAAATTGTGTACAAATGTTATGCAAATGGTCCACGATAATAAATGTAAACAGATAGGTGTAATAAGCTAATGCTTCAGCATACAGCTCTTTGTATAAATCTGCTTTGTTTTGTCACTATCAGAAGTAATGACTTATTATTGTCTATTTGTTATTTTTGTACATGTGTATTTGAGTTGAAAACAAATTAAACTTAACCAAACAACAAATAAAGACAAACAATTTCTTCCCTGATCATGAAATAATTATGATGTGACCTACAGTATAAAAACCTTCTCATGTCCAGATAACGAGAACATTTTCTTGTACCCGTGTCCTCTCTGACCTTCTGCATGTGGCTCACTCATTGTTTTCCTCAGACACGCTGCCACTACTTACCAAATCTTTGAACTTTCCGATGAGGCCGGGCAGTCGCAGACACTGAGCCGGCCATTCTCAAAAGGTGAAATTAAGGCCAAGCGTCTCTCTCAGCTAAATCACAAATCTACAGCAATTCACAGGACGGAGTTAGTAGCACAGAGTTAGATTTTAGACATGCATGAATCAACGAATTAATCAATGAATTACACCCTGGGTGATGATGATCATGGACAACATGCAAGGAAATACAATGCATTGTATTAGCTTGGGAATGCAAGTTATTTTAACCCCTGAGAGATACAGAGTTATGATGAATTACTGTAGGATGGTAATGTAATTATGAGAGGGACTTTACTCACTAAAATAGGACAGCACTTGACTGCTGTCAAAGTAAAACTGGGAATGGATGCAGCTCATTACGTGTTTTAAATTAATAGAAAAGTCATAATAGTTGCTCTACGAACAGGATGCTTTTCATTGCGTCGCAGAATTCCTAAACAACAGCAGTTATTATGACACTACTAGATGATTTATGGAGGTTGTATGTAATGAAATCTTTATTTAGAAAACCAAAGTATTACTACAGCCAAGAAAGTACATGTAGAATAGCTGACTGGATCCACTATGACCAGTCACTCTTTTATGGATATATATATATTAAGTCTGTGAGTGAGTTTGGAAAGAGTCTTTTTCATAATTGTATCACTTAAAACAATGATGTCCCTACATGTTGAGACACGTAACAGTTATTGTGATGTTTTTCTCATTGCACTGTAAAACAACCTTTAAAGTTGTATGCAGTGGTGGAAAGAAGATGGAGCATAACATAAGTACATAAGTACAATCTCCACTGTGCTATATTTATCTGATAACTGTAGTTACTTTGCAGATTCAGATTCATAGTACAAAATAAATTATGATGCATTACTATGGATACATATAAGACTCCTTTGGTATAATTCACAAGCCAGCAGTATGTATATATGTATATATGTATATATGTATATATATATATATATATATATATATATATATATATATATATATATATATATATATATATATATATATAGTAAAAACTAAGCCCAAAATTTACCAGCTGAAAATTAACAAACACATAAATGCATCAATCATTATAATCCAATAACATCATATGTATTGTTCTGGAATGGGCCATTCTGCATAATGAGAACTCTGACCTTGGTTCATTAAAGTACATTTTGAGGCTAATGTGACACTTTTAATTAAGTAACATTTTGAATGCAGGTATTTTCCTTGTTACAGATTTTTTTTTTACATAGGTAAAAGATCAGAGTGTCTTCCACCAATGGTTTTTGACAGGATCACTTTCCCTCAAATGCCATGCTGACTACCAGTGCAAGGATAGCACAGTCTGCCAGCTTCAACAGGCCCTCTCCTAACACCTCATGTAGCGCACACAGTAAACTTTACTATGGCTGAGAGTTAACTATGACCTGGTGAGAAGCTCTTAAAATAGCCCCTCAGATCTGCACATTTACACCTCTGACCTTTAATGCTTGCCCCGTCACTGCAGTGAAAAAATTAAATGGGCAAATCAAGTCGATTTTAACCCATGTACGGTGGATTCACAAGCACACAGTCTCACACAAAGCACTGGCACAACAGAAGCAAACAGGCGTGTCGTGCTGCACGGTGTCACGCAAAGTAAGAAGTCTGACCTGATCTTTTTGATCGGGATTTGAATTCCAAGAGTTTCCACCCGACATCTGCAAGGCTCGCCATGTTTACACTGTCAAATACACTGTCAAAGTTAAAGGATTTCCGTTGTCATCCTTCAAAATAAAACAGAGGTAGTAAGGCTTCCGATTACCCATCGTGGTGAACAACAGAAATGTAAAAAGCAGACGTAGCCTTTTAATAAACAATTCAATACAGCGTGTCATATTAATGAGTATCAATGTCTTGTGTATGTTATGATATATTCACTAGCTTAATCATTTTATTTATTCTGGAGACAAACTTTCTTCACTTCCGAGTTAGCTCTTGCTAACTCTCTTTAACTTGACACAGCTGAGAACCATGCTATGAACTGTCAAACTACCCGAAGCGCGACATTGACGTAAAAAAGGAAGCTCTACTATCTACTCTAATATCACAGTGTTTACCTTTATTACAGTGCATTACTTTATTTTATTTCTAATAAACGTGTAAATAGCAGAGCATATATCTAAATATAATATTTATATTTAATGTAATACGTCATTTTATTAACCAAAGCTGCTATTTCACCCTGCCGTAAAGCTACGTGCCGTATTACAGTCGTTGTTGTTGTGAGGAGCAACCCCTGTACTGGAAGAAGGATGTGGATATTTCAATGCAATATTTTGGCGTTTTTGTTACTTTTTGTGGGACAGTTCAACACATTTGCTCTTCAGGATGTAACGGCCGACCTTTTTGCTTCCGAAAATTATGGGACGTTGGCAGCGTTTGGAGATTTTTACGCGGATAAGCAGACAGACATGTTCATCATCAGAGAGCGTATGTTAATGATTTAGTCACGTCGCTTTGCTTTCAGTCGTATTAGCTCATTAGACGCGTGCACACAATATGTATAGTGTTTTAATAATGTGTACTGCAAGTTGTCATTTAAGGATATTGCGATAGAAATTAATACAATTGTAAAACTGAACCGCTATAATTCCGTAAATATTTACCAATACAATGTGTTTAATATATGGTTACTCAGCTTTATCTTTTTTGAAAACGACTGAATGATTATGGTGGAGATTAAAAGAGCTTTTATTTGTATCCATGTTGATCTCTTTTTGTTTCAGAGTCTGAACTGGTCATATTCATGGCTGACTCGAAAATACCTTACTTCAAGCCCAAAGCTCACATCACAAAGGACATTTTCCGAAGGTACATAGCACTGTTCGTTTCAATACAGGCCATTTACTCATTACATGTAACATGTCATGTCCTACATTCCTTTTGCTCGTGGTCAGTACTGAGGAGGTGACTCACGATTTAGGGTGGTTATGTTTACTCTTTGGGGAGTGAGGGAATAGCTCAGTGGCTCTCATTGTAATGGACAATCTTCCTGTTCAGGGACACCATCATCACCGGTGTGGTTCCTGGGGACTATGATGGAGACTCTCAGATGGATGTCCTCCTTACAACGCAGATCCAGAACACCGAGCTGACAACTGTTTTCATCTTCTGGGGGAACAACCAGACATTAGGTACAGCTCTAACAGTGAATGGGGTGGAGGCCAGGGAACACTGATGAAGGCTTTAGCTCACTCTTGTTGCACATGTGCTTTGATAAGCCCCAGTATATGCATGTTTTGTAGTCTGTTGTTTCATGTCCTACTTTGTGATTCAGCATTCCCGACTGCCTTAGTGGGTGTAAATGACCAGTGGGAAGATGTACAGTAAAACTGAAGTAGAGTGGACGTTTCTTTACAGCAGGCATTTTGACTTGTCAAGCACAGGTGTTACTAATAACATCACTAATTTCCATTGTTGAGCCATCATTCATTTTGTAAGTTCTACTTGTGCTTTTCCTATATGTACAGTATATATATATATATATATATATATATATATATATATATATATATATATATATATATATATATATATATATATATATAAACTCTTCCGCCAGGGTTTTATGTGAAAGTTGTCTTCAAATGGTTACCTACTCTATTTAAGGCCCCTTTTTTTGCTGCAAGACAGGCTGTTTATTTATAAAAGTGTATTGTTTTGTTTTGTCCAAAATCAATATTTAATTCAACTTTATTCATAGGTCTTGACATTACCGTTTGACCAGCCCACTGATTTTCTGTGCTGTGTTTTTGTCAGACTAAGCATTCATTCACAATCTGTTGAAACGGTTTATTCTTTGCAGATATGAGTGGGTGGCTCAGGCTGAACAAGACCTTTACAGATCAACCTCTTGTTATGGAGTAAGTATCAGTCTGAAGGGTGTTAACATACATTCTCCTTTTTTAAAAAATATTTTTGCGCATGTTAAAACATGTTTTTAATATATTGTTCCATGTCAAAACACACTTTATTATTATATGTCCTGTTATATATTAGATTCAAGTTGCCACCATACTGCACTGTTACCAGCACTTACCAGTTTACTTGATAAACCTGTGCAATCGAATGAAAACCAAAATCATATCCTAAATTAGAGAAGATCATTTCTGAATAAATTGCGGTGTGAATGCTGGATGTTGAAAAGCTGACGCTACATCAGATTGCTGGGTTTAAAAGTTGAATTATAGCAATACTGTATGAAAGATGTGTAATTCTTTCAAGGTTTGATGAAAAGCTGACACTAAACTCTATTGCTGGCTTTAATATGTATAAAGAAGCAGTTGAAGGACTATGAATGAGTTGGAAAAGTGGGTCTGATAATAAAGGGCATAGAATTGAAATGTTTAACAATACCCAAGATGTGGAATATTTTATATATAAGTTTAAGTAAAATATACGTTTTGTTTTTTGAATGAATGAAATCCAAAGTTGTATAAAACTAATTATCTGCCCTCCTCATTTATGCAACTTGTTGTGGACACCATATTTAATGCAGTCCAATACAACGCACCACTTGACTTTGGCCTCAAAAATGACCATAGAGTTGGATCTACGCCTCTCTGACAGTGTCTACAAGTTTGTACAGCATGTACCTAATAAACTGTTACCTGAGAGTATGTTTTAATAAAGTCAAACTCTTCCCACAGTTTCAATGGGGACATGATCCCAGACATATTTGGAACCACCAACGCTGACCTCACAGAAGTGTGCTACCTCACCAACAGGTAACTTAATCATTCTCAACCTGCCTTATCTTTACTTCTAATACTCTCACATCTTGAATTATTAGCTTTTAAATCCCGCTGTTACCTTGTGGTTTTTCTCCACTTTAGGATTCAAGTGTGGCGGAATGGAGTGAAATTATCTGTCAACCTGCGCAGCCCTCACTCTAACTGCTTTCATCGACCTCAACAAGGACTTCACCGCCGGTGAGTCAATGATGTCAAGCAATGTCTAATGATGAGAAACAAATGGAAAAGGCTTTGGGTTTTTTCCGAGCACACGGCATATTCCTCAGGGAAGCCTTATTTTAAAAACCTTTTTAACGGCAGATTTCGTAGGTTAAGTAGTCGTGTAACCTGCTAGTCATGTGGGTTTGTGTGGGAAGAGAATAAGTTAATCTCAAACTTAAACTGGAAGTCATGTGACACAAGGTTTGATTCTAGAGCAAGGCAGATCTGTTCTGTTCCTTACTGTTGGACTGGTGTTTCTCTTCAAGGATATGTGGCATATTACCCTCAATAACTATAGGGAACAATACAGAATGCCTGTTTAATTATTGACTAAGTATTGGGAAGTGTTTCTTTTTATTGCCACAGGCAGACCATCCTCTGAAATCTGCACACAATTCCTAAATGAATCATTGCATATCCAGCTTTGTGTGCCATTGCCTTATTATAACTGAGACCTAAATCCCTACCACCTTCTTTTATTGTGTAGTTTATTCCTCCATTATACAGTAGGCTTGCACTGTTTCCCTACATGGATCAATAAGTGTTATTAATGTGATACAAACAGTTGAATTCCGGACGAGACGAGAAATTAAAATGGAAGAAAAAACCATCGGTGCTGAAAAGGCAAATCCTTCAGGGAGTCAGTCCCTTGAAAAGAGGCGTACTTCTGCATATGTATGCCTTCGGCATAATAGGTATTGATTGTTAAGTTTCTGTAGTGGACGGTGTTGGAAAGCAACAAAGTACTTTTACTAACATACAATTTTGAGGTACTTCAACTTTACTTGAGTGTTTCTATAATTAATGAATATAAAATGATGAGCTCATAAAAAACAACAGCAGCTCCCCGCCAACGGAGCCCCACGCACTGCCTGAAATTCAAGGTGTTTCTTCATCTTTTTTCTCGAATTAAAAAAATTAACTAAACGCTTATGTTATTGATCTAATTTATGTGCACGTTTCAGTTTGTACTGTCTACTTTGCACATTCACATTCTCTCCATCTCTGTGTTTTGCGAAGGGCGGGGCTTCGCAGCTGATACACACACACATACACACACACACACACACACACACGTGCGCACACACCTACAGAGCGGAAGAAAGGAGAGGGGAGAAGTTAATAGAAACCGCGCCACGCACGCCGCACGCAATTTACATTTACATTATCACACTGGTACTTATGGATACTTTTTAAATTTCCCACTGGGATTAATTAAGTACGCTATCCATTCATCCATCCATTGTCATGACCTTACGCTTCCTGATAAACAATGGTATATACTTAGGGCTCAGTATTTACGTGCTACTTATTTAATATACTTTCTGGCCATTTGGATTATTATATTATATATTATATTATAACTTGACAATAAATTTGAAAAAATTATTATAATAATACATTTAATTTATATGCAGTTTTGTAGTTACTCAAATACGCTCTACAATAGAAAAACATTTCATACAAACAGACATGCATACAAAATTGTACACAAAGTTATATACAATAATCTTTGTGGAAATTATATTTTGAAAACACAAATGTCACTCCAAATATTCTGTAGCAATTAGTTGCTTTTATTTTATTATTTAGAATGACTGTATGGTGAATAATTGGCAGCTCATGTGCAATTTCTTCCCAGATTCCTCTTCATTTTCTCTTACAGGAAGAATTTGAGCTGTCAATGACACAAGAAAACCTGCTTACTGTAAACGTGCAGTCATCAGTGTCTTCTTGCATCTGAAAACGTCTGGGTGCCCAGAGACAGACAATATTATTTAAAAGAAATCTCAATATACTGTTTGTAGAAGAGGATCAACACATTTTTCAGATGCTTCCTGGTTTATGAATCCTTTCCAGAACGCTGACCACTGTTGTTGCATATACACTGTGTGCACAAATATTAGGCAAGTTGTAATTTTGAGGATTCATTTTATTACTGAACAACTTCAGTGCTCTCGGTTAATGCAAAATGTTAATAAACCTCAAACCTGAATATTTAAGAAAGTAAAAGTAAGGTTTTGGCTTCCTTCGGAGAATATCTATGTGTGCACCATTATTGGCAACTATTAGTGTGCAGAATTATTATGCAACTAAATGAAAAACGAAAATTATCCCATCTCACTTGTTTATTTTCATCTGTTAAATGAGAATAATAAACAAACAACTCAAATTTAAAAATAAATAAATCAGTGACCAATAAAGCCCCCCTTCTTTTCAATAACCGTCACAAGCCTTCCATTCATGGAGTCTGTCAGTTTCTTGATCTGTTGACGATCAACTTTTTGTGCAGCAGCAGCCACAGCCTCCCACTATAGCTTGGAGTTGGAAAATATGCATAAAAATGATCAAAATGGTCACTTGCCTAATAATTGTGCACACAGTGTAGTTGAGATACACAGGCAGGAAGTCCAGGAACACCAGACACCAAAACATACATTTAATGCCACCAATTTTCAAGTTGACTAAGAGAGAATGGAATAGCCATTTTCTTCACCAGTGAATGAAAAAATCACCTCATTCTTGTTCTACAGCATCTCACTCCTGTCCTTCTGCCCACTAACTGTAGCGCTGTCACTTAGACTTATGGGAGGATCCCCCCCCCCCGTCTGGTAACTAATCCTCGTGTTTAAGGTAAGCAGAGAGGATTTAGTCATGTCATACTCACTGCAGGTTGCTTTTTGTGCGTTTTTTTCTCTTCCCCGGGCTGTCACAGTTTAACCAGAGCAGATTTTAATTCATATTTAATTTGTTTAGGGATTAGGAGAAAGGCAATAAACCTCCACTTTTTGTGGCAGACTTAGACTTCATAAAGGTGGAATACATCGTCTGAAAGCTGGGACCCTGATATTTAATTTGTGATTCCTCAAATTAATCTAGTCATAAAACTGGAATAAACATTGTGTTTTGGTTAGGCACCTATTCAAATGTGAAAGTTTAGAGTGTATAAGTGCTTACAACATTATGACATTATAAGTATATCATTTCCATTCACATGCTCTATTATTATTATTATTATTATTATTATTATTATTATTATTATTATCATCCAAGAGGTCGGTACAGCTCATTTAAGTTTCAAAAAATGGTCTCACTACAATGAAATGGCTACTATGGGGACTAACATCATCACACATGAATACCATTAGGCTCATTGGATCCACAAGAGTCTCAGCTTTACACTCATAATGTATGACATTCCAAGACTGTTAAGGGACTCTAGTACGAGAAATATAAAAAATTCACCATTTTTAGAATAGGTGAAAATAGCATGTATAATGCATGCAAAAAACTGCATGAATTGTGTCCAGACTGCATGTGATTAGCATAATGTGGACATGTCTGTAGAGGGGAGACTCGTAGGTATCCATACAACCCATTTTCATTCAGATATCTTGAGGTGAGAGGTCAAAGGACCCCTGCGAATATGGCTATGCATGTTTGTCCCTCGCCAAATTTAGCCCATATGTTGCGTTAATTAGCCTTCTTCGTGACAAGCTAGTATCACATATCAGTATCTTCCCTCTGTAGTGGGCTCATTTTTAAAGCCAGTCTTTTAAAGACAGTAAAGTTGGCCAGGGCCGCCGGCGATCCAGCGGGTCTCAGAGGGTTAAATAAATCCTCATTTTTGTGGGGTTTATTTTAATAGAGATTGGATTGTTTTGTGGAATCGTTGGATTTTACTGCTACATGAAGTATGCTGCAACTCGTATCAGCATGTCATTAGTTTTTTTCATAGGCCCTGCGCAGCCTGTCTGTGCTGTATGAAGTCACCTCTCACTTCCTGTCCCCCACTCATATGTACACACACACACATTCACAAGAAAACGCACAAGGACAGTGATCATTAAATCCTTTCGACTTCTTAAGTGTCTTCAGCTGCGTTCAGAGCACTGTGGGTGAATGTGCTGTAGGAACAACAGAGGGTGAGTAGGAGAACCAGTGGAGAAAGAAAAAAAAAACAGACTGTACATCTGGTGGATGTCAGACTCTTTGGCTGCCACTATCTGTGGGGGCATGCAGATGGAGGGAGGGAGAGGAGAGGAGAGGAGAAGGAGAGGAGAGGAGAAGAGAAGGAGAGGAGAGGAGAAGAGAAGGAGAGGAGAGGAGAGGAGAGGAGAGGAGAAGAGAAGGAGAGGAGAAGAAGAGGAGAAGAGCAGGCAGGGATGGAGAAATAAAGTCGCAGAGGATGAATGGTCGGATGAATGGTTTGAAAGAAAAGGATGGGGGAAAAGATAAAGGACTGAGGAAGGGTAGGAGGGGGACAAGCAAGGCGGTGGGTGAGTTTTCAGCATGGCTCAGCTCACTGTCTGCTGTGACCACCTGCTCCTCTGTGCAGTACCGGCTGGAGCATCGCGATGTGGCTTAAAGAGGGAGACAAGCTGCGTAGCCTGGGGACAGCCAGTTTGAGATAAATTTGAGTTGGTAGCTCTTTAACTTCCATTGATATTTTTAAAGATTCATATAGTCTTCATGATATTAAGAATGTGTTAGCCATAGTTAATTAGCGTATAAATGTGGGTGTAGGCGTAACATTGGGCTTGTTCCGATTGGTGATCGGATGATATATCGATGATTTGAAGGAATGTTCGACCATCGTTTTTTCCTATGCCAATATTAATTTACTATCAGATCTAAGATGTTGTAAAAAAACAATCTCTGGAATTTGCATCCTCCTGTGCGTATAGAGATCGTTCTGGTGGGGAAGCATGTCCACCCACTTCACCCCGTTACTCAGTGAGCTTTAAGTCCTTAACTACAAACCAGTTTGCCGTCTCTTTCCCATCATCACGCTTCTCCGTTCTGCATATGCCTGTTTGTCAAAATGTTGCTCTGTACTCTATAACAGCAGTTCATGGATATGATTTGGATTGAGATATTAAAGATGAGATAATAATGTTAAACGGAATATGAGGCTGTGATATCGTCGCATCAAGCACAGGCACACTACCTTTTAATAGGGAGCCGTTGTTTGTATAGAGTAGACATTGCTATAAATCTAAATCTAATCTAAGCAGTAAATCACAGGAACAATCCAAGCAATATATGAAAACACAAGATAGCAAAACAAATTAAGGCTCGTAAAAAAAAGCGACTAATCATTTTGAGCGAGGTTTACACGTTGGGAAGCCCTAAGTGTCCCCTCTCTCACCTACAAGTACAGTAACACAGTTAGTGTGGTCCAAAGAGGATGAGGGCTGTTTCAGGGCCGTGTCACGACTTCAATCTCAGTCCAATGTCATAGCTGTAAACAGTCCCATGTAAGTGTATTGGCTGGCCTCACTACATCAGCACTGCCAGCGGAAAAAAACAAAGTCTGGAATTGTTTCCTGGCCGGTGTCAAGGCCTCATTTAGCCGGTTTATTGGACTCTCCAGCCAACCAACCTGGCGACGACATACTGCATATGGCTCGTAATCTCTTTTGTTACTATCATCATCCTCCAGCCAGTGTCTCTGACAGCAACGCATTCATAACTGCTTTGTGTTCACGCTTTTTTGTTTCCCAGTTATTTTGTGTATCTGTCCTCACACATCGAGGGATTTTAAGTCTCTTTAGGGAAGTTTTATTTATTTTTTTCAGCTCATTGAATGACTTTTGTACTTCAGTCAATAACATATACACAGTGTCTGGAGTCAATAGTGTAAAGAAAGACAGAACAACAGACTGGATGAAATACCACATAAGAGAAGTTTACGTGGCAGCTGAAGTTTGTGCAGATACACTTTCCTCTGTAAGAGTTAAACAATGTCGTCAACGCTGGTCTAATACTTAGCACTTAGGAAGTCTAATACTTAGCACTTTAAATAAAGTTTTATGTATATTGCTATCTTTTCTTTTCACCGCAAAAGCAAAGACATCATTAAGCATTGAGCCGGCTTTGTAGACGTAGTTGTTCCTGTTCTGGTTCCTTCCCACCACAGTGACAACTAATTAGCAGGAGAAACAGCTTTTGCAGGACAGCCAAGAGGTTCAGATGTATACAATACACTGCTGATGTGAGCAGGTGCTTGAATAGCCCTCAAAGCGTCTGTAATCCTTATAGCCAAATTGCCGCAGGAGACGTCCTTATCAGACGCCCATATTAGATTTGTCTGCAGTTCAGGATCATGGTAACCCGCTGGGGCCATATCACATCTAGTCAATTCAGAAAGAGCACCGCTAGGCAGGAAGCTATCAGGAGCACGATGGGAACTTGTTTGAGGGAAGAGGTAGTAATTGCAAAGTAATTATAGATGCCATTTTGGGAAAAACATGCACAAAGACAGCAATACTGTGGCATAAGGATCCATTGCTAGGCAACGGGCATGGTTATGCTTCTGTGCAGCATCCAATTAAACTAGCTCTATGTCGGAGTGCCTTGTTGATTGTCTGACTAATAATGTGGTGGTGGGGGTGGGGGTAAGAGAACATATTTACCACCTAACAAGGGTGGCCAAGAAGAAGAATTGATTATACAGGGATTCAGTTTAGATTTGGACGAGGACTGAGGAGCTTTTAAAAGCTGTTCAGGGTACGATCACAGAGAGACGTTCACCCAGTGAGCAAGGATATCGCAAACATTTGAAATGATAGTATTGGCAATAATAATTATAGTGATAATAATAATGATGTTATACTGCTTCCCTCTTGATCATCTTATTCTCTCGGTAAACTGGCTCTACAGCATCGTGTTCATCCTGTAAAGTCATGTTTCAGCTTAGTTCTGAGCTATGTTGAATGATATGCTCTGTACAACAACAGACAAGCTCTAAGTTAAAGCCTCATCACACTCATTCGCCACCCCAAAGTATTCATGGGCTGATGCACTAAGACTCCTGATCAAATAACTTTAATCCATACTTGTGAAGATGTCTTACAAAAGATATGTCCATGATGGAGTCTGTGTTGTATGAGTAACTATATTGACCCAAAATAACAGATTGTGTAGAAGTATTTAGACAAACTGGCAATAGTGCGTACATGAGAAGTAAAGTTTTCCCTTCCTCACTAATTAAGCCACTTGACAGCATTTGAAAAGCTCTTTTTTTTTTAAGTAGAGGAAAAAGCTGGAGTAGTGTGGATGTGAAGCCAAAACAAATCCTAATTGATTTGTACTTATTTAAACATCCAAACAACTGTCTGTTTTCAGTCTACACATTTGTTCTCTACTAAAACGGAGAGGAGCGCATCCCAGTGCTAAACCCTGAGCACCCAGAGCCTCGTGTAGCCTACATCTTCATTAACACATCAGTTGCATTCGATGTTGTTTCTCACATTCTCATTTCGCCGTTTTATGAAGATTTGGAGTGAGCTCACAGGCATTTTAGGAGCGCCTCGTGCAATGTGCCAGCCCTTTGAGGGATGTCGATTGTAGCATTTCTGCCTCCAGGAAAGCTGGCGCAGCGTCAAACGGGCAAAAGAGACGGCATATTTATTTTGGTGAGCACAGGGGTTTTTGCAAATAAATGAATAGTAGGAATAAATGGGGCAGAACATTCCCTCTCTGATTCAAACAGCACTGTGACCGTAGCCTGAGGTTATAATGTCCATCCCATCTTCTGTCCCAAAATAAATTCCCTCGTCAAGAAGAAAACTATACGTGTACAAAGGGCAGTTCTGAATAAGGATGAGAGTCATTTTCATTTTAAAGTTTCATTTACAACAACCTGCACTGAGGTGCCCAACGACGACTTTTGCAACAACAGCTGCGCGCATCATCTTCTTTTTAATGACTTTGGCCAAAGTGCCGCCTGGGGCTCCACATTTATAAATACAATCCAGGTAGACATGATGTGATAGATTGTTTGGATTACATTTTACAGACAAAATGTATTTATTTAATTGTATCCTTATTTGTTAGTGGATCCTTACCAGGAAGATGCAACTACTCCTTTCCCAGATTGTCAGTAATAATATAAAAAGAGTCAAAACAAGTTGAATTAGTCTTTTTAATTGATTTAAGATATAAAATGAAATGAAACACGGCATGTATCCAAGTGGGCTGCAGGGGCCGGATGAATTAAAATAAGGAGGAGGACAGAGATATGCATTAAAGGCAGAATGAGTAGGATTTGTCGGTTGCGGTTCATAAACATGACATTTATACCGCTGTTAGGCTGCTTGCCAGCAGGTGAAAGCCAACCTCAGACTCACTGTTGTTTGTTGCTTTGTCAGCTAAATTAGCAGTTTTTTTCAGTGCTATGTGCGCCATTTTTTCTTTAGCTTACTCTTGAATGCGTGCTTGAGATGTGGCACCTGGTCGCTACATTTTTAGGTTGACGCCCAGTAATGTTCAGAACACACAATCAGAAGATCTGAGGGCAGGGACTGCACATACAGACACTACCAAACACTTCTAGAGGGTCATAGTGATGATTCAGAGGGATTGTATGAGACTGCGGATTGTTAGTTCCTAGGCCTTGAGTGGGAAATGGCGTATACATCAGGGACCACTTTACTGCCATCCTACCGAGTGCTATGGAAAGATGGGTAGGGAAGGTCCCTGGTTGTATTGTAGGTCACATGGTGGTTTCATGCTATGCACCTCCAGCACATGCCATTTGAATGTTTTTACTAAAAGCACAACATGGTTTGCTTGACAATAACTGTCATGCCAGTATGCAGTATTTCAGCTTCATATCTTTATTCTGCATTCTTGTGCAAAGCCAATGGATTGACAGCAATGTCAATATGTATTATGCCCTCTGTATATTTAATTAGCTTACACAAATACACACATACACTACAGTGTATTCATTATACAATGCACGTTACTCTTGATATTGGCACACTACACCGATGCACGTCATGTATACACGCATACTTCGTTCCAGTTTGTGTAATGAGCTTTACTATGCTTGTTAGAGTAGTTCCCGCAAGCAGCTTTTATTTACACACACGCACATGTGCAGCATAAAGAAAGTGAGCAAAATAGGCGTGTGTGTGTGTGTGTGTGTGTGTGTGTGTGTGTGTGTGTGTGTGTGTGTGTGTGTGTGTGTGTGTGTGTGTGTGTGTGTGTGTGTGTGTGTGTGTGTGTGTGTGTGTGTGTGTGTGTGTGTGTGTGTGTGTGTGTGTGTGGGTCTTGGCCATAATCCCCCCCATAGCTACTGCACCTACGTTGTTCCCTGTAATGGTTTTAGGAGATTATTTCCTCCGGGTATAGCATGGCTCCATTCTACGCTGGTGTGTTTTGCCATGTTTGTGAATGAGCCGTTTTGATAGATCGGGGTGGAAGTCACAGTGTGGAGTTCTGGCTACATATTGGCTTAGAGACGGATTTATTCTGCAGAGCTTTTCACTTTGTTCCTGGCCTGGATTCTGCATTGTGTGTGTGTGTGTGGTGGCTATGTTAATGTAACTGTGCCCATCAGAATCAACATCAGGGTGTGAGGTACAGTTGGTGATAGGAAAATGGTTGGTTAATGTTCCTGTACGTGTTTGCGTGAGCAGTATACAATGGTGCATGTCTCTGTGTGTGGTTGCGGTATTGAGTGTGTGTGTGTGTGTGTGTATACATATCAATTAATGTGGTTGCCATAACAGTGATAGACATAATTCATTCTTTATTTATATGTTGTGATATGTTGTAGCCTGTGGGAGAAAACAATCTCTGAAAGAGAAAAAGCATCTTTGAGGAGAATCTTCAATCCTCTGAGACATTTTAACTGAAAGGGAAAAATTGACTGTCACATTTCACTGCATTAACAAGTGCAGCGTGTGCGATGCCGCAGCTTACCCTGACTTTTCTCTCTCATCGGACAAGGTAACAGTACAAATGTTCTTTCTTCGTTCGTTCTTTTTAAAGGTTTTTTTTCTGCTCCTTCTTTCGACACTATAGTAAATCGTCTTTGTGGGCTTTGGGCAAGTTTGGAAAAGCTCGTTTCACAGTCCAATGGCTCCTTGCTAGCAGAGCGACAGGGCCACATATCAATGGAGGTGGCCAGTGAAGATTTGGCTGCAACCCCACATAGTCTCCTCTCACACCTCCATAAGGGACACTCTGACATTGTGCATTTCACTTTACACTCTGAGAAACAAGCTTAAAAAAGCCAAAAACATTAAATCACTACTACATTTCAGTGATGCAGGGAAGATTTTAAATGCATTAATTTAATATTGTCCTCACTGCTGTTCTGTCCTTTCACCTGTCCTGGGGGAATGCTAATAGAACTCCGCTCACATTAGATCAGAACTACACCCATTTCAGCATCTTGTCATTAGTTTGGCTTTGATTTATAATTGTTTTTTAATGGTTTTGCTGATTACTTTTTGACTTTGCTTTAGTGTTTTTGCCAACTCTACTTTGCATAGACTGGTGTCCACTCAATTACTATTTTGTTTATTCCTTTTGAGCCTGTGACTTTGAGCCTGTGACTTTTTGAGCCTGGGGTCTTCCGCAGACACCTCCAAGCTATTCCTGTATTATTGTTAAAGGTTGAACAGGCTTCTGCTGCCAGGGCGCCGCAGCTTTGGGATGACCTTCCTGAGGGTCTCAGCTGCACAGAATCAGTGTCATATTTTAAGTCTCTTTGTGAAACATAGTTTTACATTGAGGCCTGCACAGGGCGGTCTACCCTGAAGGTTCAAGAGACACGCAGCAAATGTTGACAATGTGGTTGGTTCTTTTCCAAGCCTGCAGGATGCCAACTGGCTGGTCATGGTGCAGGCTTGATAGCCACCTGCTCATATGTCATAGCTCACCACACACACAAAATGTATATTCAGTATCCCTGTCCGTGTTCTTTTCCTATCTGGTGTTATGACTTATAATGTTGAATCTTTTATCTGTCATCTGAAGCACTTTATAATAATTGAATAGCGCTGTGGAAATATTTGTTCTTTTCTTTTATTAAAACATTGTCACCAGACACTCTCCATTGCAATGAAAGGTTGTTCTCAAGTGTCCCTTAAAGACGATGTTCTCCTTGCAAGCATTGGCTGTATTTTGCCAAAAACTATTGAAAGCCGGCCGGAAGACCACCTTTTCTCTCTGGCAAGTAACCCGCTATATTTCTAACTGCAGGAGTCAAAACTTGTGTGCATGCTCTCTTTGAGAAGAGGAGTGTGTCTGTAGGCAGAGCATAAGGATAACAGAGTTGGTGTCAGAGAGACAAATCTTCACGGGCCTTTTATACAGACCAAATCTCTCATAAGTTGCTTTTTTTTGTATGTGCTGTTATGATCACTGAAAGTTTTTATTTATTTATTTTTTGGCTAATTATGTGACTGTTTCCAGCCTTTATGCACACACTGTATGTGATTTTGCTTTTCCTAGCATAGAAACGGGCACCAGATATCAATAGATTAGACTTGTATGTCTACATAGTTCAGACAAACCTCATCGCATTGCGTCTCTCTCTCAGCGAGCAGGCAACACTCCCCAGTGCCTGTTGGAGGCAAAGTGTGTTTCACTGATCACGGCTGTGACATTTCCTTCATACCAAAGGCCCTCTCTCTGTCCAGCTGTGGCATGGATCAGTCCCAGGTTTAAAGACAGAAGGAACAAATCGATGAACACAGAGGGCTTGACTTGGCCGCAGGATGGCTTATAGCAGGAGGACTATGGACAAATATACACAAAAACAAACGCACACTTTCAGCTTTCATCCCCCTTATTTTGCCTCATTACTGTCAGCCTCATTCAAACTCCAACACACACACACACACACACACACACACACACACAAAGTGGACATTTGTTCCCAAACCCCCTTAAACAGAGCACTGAGATCAGTCGGCATGGCGGCCTTCCTTGAGCCCATCTCCCAATCATCCCTAAGAAATGGAGCGTGCGTGTGGGTGTGTGTCCCTTTGACAGCCAGCGGGGGGATAGGATTCACAGCTTGTTTACTGAGTAACAGGCTAACAAATAACCTGCTCAGGGGCATTAGAGACATGACAAAAAGAGAGGATCAGCTCTGTATGTCTCTTTCATTCTCTCACTTTATCTCAAACTCTCCTTCTCTTTTCCCTCATCATCATTGTAGGTTCCTCTGTCCTCATCCTCTTATTTTGCACTCCTCCCTTTCCTCCTACAAATTTTAATTTCAGTTGCACGCACAGATGCACAATCACCCTAATGGCTTGGAGCGTGGTGATGAGTGAGGTGACAGTACACATGCACAAGCACACACAGCATATCAGACACTAATGCAGCAGCCACGGTGCTGCCTGTCACTTCCACTCTGCACTGCAGCCTGGATAAACCGCCACTACTTCTGCTGCAAGGCCTTTTACAGGTACAAGGAGGGGGATGTAATACTGCTGCCGCTGTTACTGTTGACCTCAGATTGCCTCTCTATAAAGAAAGCACGGACAGGAACTGGATATTGGAGTGCAGGGGAGGAGAAGGTTGGACAAAAGTTTCAGGGAAGAGAAGGAGAGAGAGAGAAAGTTTCAAAGGGAAACACGAGTTGTTTTCTAATGTTGTAAAGTCACTGAGTTTCCCTCATCTGGTTTTCCATCCTCATTTAAAGTAATGAATGTCATCATGCTCTGCATTTTAGAAAGGAATAAACAGCAGGGGTTGCATTGTTAGTTTGTCCACCTATATATTATGTATGATGTCCAAGACGTTGCTGATTGGATTTTTCTAAATTTGCGGGAATCCAGGGAAGAAATTCTGTTTTCCGCCGCGTTCTTGCACATTACACACAGAACTGTAACAGCAGTTAAAAATGCATGTAAACGATGCATCTTTCTTGACCAGAACCCTCAGAAATGCTCACTGAAGGTATCGCTCGGTTGCCTTAACCTCTGTGTGACACAATGCTAGAAAGCGAGTGAAGGGAAGGACAACAGAGAAGCAAGAGAGACGAGTTCAGTTATGAGAGTAGTCATGCAGCCATCCAATTCCAATATATAGTCCCGGGAAATCAATAACTGTGGCTTTCTCCACTAGCGGTCATGTCCTAACTCATCTCTGCAACTATCTCCACCCCTCCAGAACCATACAGCATATTGGATGCTGCAGAGCGACTGTGGATTTACACTGTATGTGTACAGTATATAGGCCTTGGATGAGTCTGTGACCTGACCTTTCTTATTGCAGAGGCCCAACTGAGACCTGACTGCTCCATTAAAAACACACCAACGCTTTTAATAAGCTGCTAATTGGAAGTTTGCAAGCACAGGCTGGCAGAGTAAAATGACTGCTCATTTTAGTGAACTTTGATGACGCTTGTGGTTGCCACATTGCTGAAGGCAAAGGACAAATGGAAAGGATAGTGTGTTTGGTTAGTACAATGGTGTGTGTGTGTGTGTGTGTGTGTGTGTGTGTGTGTGTGTGTGTGTGTGTGTGTGTACTTGCACGTGTCTACGCTGTAGTGGCAGGCAGGGGACTGGTGTGAACAGAGTAATTGCTTACAACGCTACACACCAACTCTCCTTCCGAGCTGTGATGCTCTTTTAGCCAATTTTAGTTTTGCAGCATTATGTTCTTTAATAATCTGTTTCTAAATGGAGGAGAATAAAAGGATAATGTGGAGGATAGCTCTTCTTGAGTTATTTAATCACTACTATAATCATTCTAACTTTAATAATGCTGTCTATTTGAATAACATATTCAAGGTTAACATTATCAGCATGTTTTTCATGATTTTTGGCACTTCTGAGAAACATAAATAAAGCTCAGTGAGGTGTTATTGCTCCACAACAGCCTGGCTTTCCTCTGTGTTGTCAAACCTTACAAATGTAAATTATTCTATCTGGCAGATTCCACTGCCGCGGTTTGAATTTTGGTGCCCTTTTGTTTACATTCAGATCACAAATTGTGCCTTCAATGTGCTCATCCATTTGTTACAGACCTGTGGCTATTCTCAGCTCAATGTTCACTGAGTCATAGCACCTCTTGATCCACAGCAATGGTGCTACTGTTCTGCGCTGCGGAGTTTGGCAGATAAAGGGGTATGTGTGTGCAGAGGGAAACCGATAGAGGGAAGGTGATAGTGAGACAAAGCAAGGAGATAGTAAAGGCTCCCGTCTGCTGCCGTCTATTCTCCTCAGTGTCAGAGTTCTCCTTCTCTGCCGAGGCTTAGCACCCGCCTAGCATCACCCTATCTGTTTATACAGAGGCTAATAGGAAGCCTGGTCTTTATCCCCACACTGCAGCTCAACATAATGGAATAGAGAGACATAATGCTGCTCGAGTCAAACAGTCAGTGGAGGCCTTTAAATTGCTTCCAATCCCCTTAACAAATCTGATGGAGAGGCTATGAATA
This sequence comes from Cottoperca gobio, assembly GCF_900634415.1. Taxonomy (NCBI): domain Eukaryota; kingdom Metazoa; phylum Chordata; class Actinopteri; order Perciformes; family Bovichtidae; genus Cottoperca; species Cottoperca gobio. The sequence continues at coordinate 5,961,540 of NC_041357.1, forward strand.
ACTCAAGGACCACTCATCTCCCCACGCTCTGCTTCTCTTCTCAGTTTAAACCTGAGTATCAACTTGGATTAACTCACTTTACTTCACTTTTTTAATTAGCAATGTCAGCGTATATTACCAGACTGATCTGTCCAGCTTACATTCCTGTTTGAAGATTCCAAACGAATCACATGCGTACAGGAAGTGTTGTGATAGAAAGTGGGGACAAAACAGGTTTCAGGTCTTATTTCCCCTTTACTTCTTGAGGGAAGTGTGTCTTTCTGTCATGCTCTCTCCTCTATCGTGTCATCTGAATTATCTCCCACATTTGCAGCCTGTTGCATCATCTATGTGTACCTTCCAACGTAGATTAGCGGGAGTTATCCTATCATTTGATAAAAAACCGGCTGTACCATACGGAGACCTCTAACGATGTTGTTATGGTTTATGGCCATACTATGATGGATATACACACATTTCTATTATATGTTCACACACCGTTACTAGTTCATATAAAGCTCATCTGTGTCCTACGGCATTTTGGACGCCGCCATGGACGTGAAGGTGAAGCTGGGGTGTAGCTGACTCACTAAATGACCAGCTAGTCCTAGCTAGGTAGGTTGGTTAGCAAGGTGCTTCCGTAATTGCGTTTCAGGCTTAAAACAGGTTTAAAACAAAATGTACTTATGAGAAAAAATGAACATCCTTAGTGTCTTTCAGTACAACTGAAACTGAACAAAGTCAATCACTAGGTGGCCGCATCCTAAAGCATACCATTTTTACTTTAGTATTGTCTAGTTTACTCTAAATGGGACCATCATTTACTAACTGAACATCATGCTGTATTAAAGAAGACTTGAAACTAGTGATTGGGACATAAACTCATTAGGAAAATGTTTACTGAGGTGATAAATCAAGTGAGAAGTCTCATTTTCTCATAGCCTTCTGTACAAGCGGACTTCATTTTGCAACCCGAGGAGTTGCTCACTGTTGGCTATTAGAGAGAATGCAGGTATAAGGCACTTGAGCATTAGCTTCACTTTTCAGACCCGGAGGTTGGCCCTGGGTCCTCCTGTAATAGAAACAGCCAATCAAACAGTTGGACAGCATGCTGATATTTGTCCAATCCGAAACAGCACCAGGACCTACAGCACCTCCCAGGATCTGCAGCATGCTCCTCTGAGTTTACCTTGTTGTGCCGTTTGTTTTAATTCACATGAGCTTTGAGAGTTGTTGCTCTTAACACACTGTTATTGGCAGCAGACACACTTGCAATTATTCTGTTAGCGTGAAAGGACTTGCTAATTGGAGATGATTGGCTGTAATACAACACAAAGACATTCACACACCGATGCACACACAGATATTGAAATAATGTGCTGAAATCAGCCATGCAGTGTGGGGGTGGGTGTTGCATCCTGCTCATCACGTACTCGTTTGTGTAGGTGTGACGTTGTGCTTTCTGAAGTGGCATTTGTAGGGAAGAGACAATTTAACCAAACCCAGAAATCTGAGAGTGTGCAAGAACGAAGGAAGGAAGTAATCACTTGATTACTTCTTCTTCTTCTTCTTCTTCATTCCTGCCTCTCTTACAATTAAAGGGTTATCATGCCTTTGCTTTGTAGTGATTTGCTTGGTGCATTCAGACATACCTTGAAAACTGTATGGCCTTAGCATCTTGTTGTAGTCTTACTTTCTCTCAGTCCCTCTCTGCCATATGTTTTCGGATGCCTAGCGTAGCCGTTGCTCCAGCCTTCACAGTCTTTTAATTATCCGGCGACATGACATACCACTTAGAGCCCTGAGTCCTTGTTGCTGTTATGCAACCCCTCCATCCCACAGACAAGCACATTTATATACCTCAATTATGTATGCATCTTTCCCAAGTGGTGGAGTATGACAGCTCTATTAACTGATGCTTTGAATGTGTGCGTGTGCTCATTGTGCAGAGTTCTAGATCAGTGTTGCTGTTGAATCGTTTTGATGTCTGTAGTTTACTTGTTGTTAACCTAAAGTTGATAACTATAGCTCGATGTGTGACGCAACATTCAGAACAACTGTAATAGATGTGCCAGCTAGTACAAGCCGAGACATTTGATTATGTGTGCTTTTAAATGTATGTGATCCTTGGTGTCGCATTTGATGACATCATTAGCAACACCGTAAACATCAGAACAGACCTCCATTATATACCACCTATCAGAACAAAATGAGAAACGACAGATAAGTGTGTACATAATAATAATACACAGAATATATTAAATTAGTAACAATAACTGATATTTATAAAATATATTTGTATGAGGGAATTCTGTTGACAGTTTTTCTAATGAGATGAGCAATGATCGACATTTGCCCTGAGGACGGCAAAAGAAATCACTCTGATTGGCTGTTCAGCTTAAGCAAATCAGTGCACCAGAAAATAAATGGATGTGAGGAAAACAAACAGGCGACTAAAGTGAAGAGGGCACACACAGAAGCTCTTTTCATCTTCATCTCATCCGATCATTCATACACACAAATATCTCCACACGACATGGCCATCTGGTTTGAAGCTAAGTGGTGAGTGAGAGCGGTGTGAAAATGGTGGCAAATGCGTTTTAATGTGTGTATCTTAACAACGGCCTGTATATTTACAGGTTCCCCTCTTCTAATGACTAATACAGATTACCGCCGCCTGCTGTTTATGGAAAGTTTTTTTCCTCTCACGCAGGCGCAGAAAGTTTGTGCTCATTTTCCGTTGGCTGTAGTCTTTGCGGTGTGTTCAAGTACCACTTTTTGGCCAAGACAAAGTCAACATGAGGCCACACAGCGGGCGGCTGCCATCGCCACTAGTACTTGTATGTCTGCTTGGTGCGTCAGGGCCTTAAAAGCGTTCAATACAGTTTTAAATTCAAAAGTTATTCACAGTGGTGACTAAAAAAGTAAAGCTAAATTGGGCAAATATCTTAATTGCTCTCAAGAGGCTGGTTTCCAAATTGTGGACTAATGGCAGTGTGGATGTAGTCCTAAAATCATGCCAATTAAATAATATCAAAGGAATATTTTGGAAGGCGTAAGGGCTTATGTTTTAAGCCCTACTACTGACTGTTCGCAACACCACAGCAGCGCTCCTGTTCGTCTTTTCTACTGAGCCGTGGTTTGATGGGATTAGCAGGCTTTGTTGGTCATGTTGGTCACTTCCAATCATACAGGTCTAACAGGATTACTGGTAGCTTGTCATGATACTAGGATAGCCACGGTGCCTCTTTGATGTCAGTGGTGTCACCTTAAAATGTGGTCCCAGAAATGTGATGGGTGATCAGTAAGTAAGGTATTTTCCTGAACCTATAGAAAGGTTAAATAAGATGCTGCAGTTATGTGTCCACATGACGTGTTTTAAGCAATGTGAAATGAGTCTTAAAGGACTACTTTACCAATTTATTATTACACTCTTATGACATTGTCGGACATAGAAGGACAGGAAAAAAAGAGAAAGATATCGTCTTTTTTTATTTTATTCCTCACATGCCTACATTACCCACAATGCACCCTACAACCCCAACAATTGGGTCAGTTATTCCGGCGTGTAATACAAGTAGCAGCTAATGTAGCCTGAAGCAGAGATGGGAAGCGGCCTACAGTCTGGTAACCTCCCTCTTTCTAACTCCACACCCCCACATTTGTTTTTCATTTTCAAACGTGTCATTTTAAACTCAAGAGAAACTTTGCGCAATTCCCTCTTGAGCCACACACAGTTGTATACAACTTTCTTTCCTAATGTAGTAGTACTCCCAAAGACCTGCAAACATATTTTAATGTGAAAAATGATAGGAGTTCCCCTTGAGTTCAGGCCCCAACCTCCTGCAGTGGCAGTAAACTCGACCCGATCACAGCCACTCCCCCTGTAGTCGGTGGCAGCAGGCTCCACCTACAAGGCCCCCAAAGATTATCCTTTGTGGAAATTTGATAAGTCATTAATTATTTTTTAATTGGTTAACTTTCAGATGCTGGGTCAGGTTTAGATAAATTCAGCGGTGTGTTTTTTGTTTTTTTTCCAAACCGCAACAATAAAGCCTTAAGAATTTGTGAAAAATGTCTTTGAACATTTCACTTGTACCTTTGTCTCCTTAACGGTAGCTCAGACTCGGGGGTATTGTAGAGGTAAGTGAAAACCACTCTAACCAACCTGACAGAAAAAGCAAGATTTCTCAGAAACAAAGTTATAGTAAATTACCCGAGAGACTGAATACAAAGTACTTGTTGAACTGAAATTATGGAGAAGTTATTACGTGTGAAAATGGAGAAGTTTTATCATTCCGGCCATCAGCCCATATTAAGAAAAGCAACAAACCTGTGCTCAGTAGAAGCAGCTAATATTAAGGTGCCATTGCCAGTAACCTGGAGTTGTTACATTTTTTAATTCCTTCAGAATATATAGTATTTTTCCCAATGTGTCATAATACCCTCTTTCATATTGCAGAAAAAAAAAATGTTCTATGCTGACTGATGTTTATGATATTAAAGTCATCGTTTCTTTGGGTTTGGCTCCGGCAGCGGGTTTACTTAAGACTTTATAAAGTAGTGTGTGTGATCTATCAGCCAGTTGTCATTGCATTAGGATGTAATCTCTTTTATCTTCCATCATTGAGATTATCATTGAAAAGGATGAGGGGCAAAGATAGTGAGGACTAGTAGCATTTATAGTTAGATGTGCTAAAATACACACACACACACTCATTGTGTAAGGGTTTTTAGAGACGCTAATACAAATCCAGAGCTTGTTAGATTTTCTTTTACAAGCCTTTATGATTTGTAGTGTCTATGAAAAGGGTATGAAGTACATTTAGAGAGGTTAACCACCGTCATGGAAAACCTGGACATTTGATGGGATTTAAAAATGGCATTTTCCAGGCCCAAGTGAAGGAGTTCAAGTACCTCGGGGTCTTGTTTGCGAGTGAGGGAACGATGGAGCGAGAGATTGGCCGGAGAATCGGAGCAGAGATAGGGTGAGAAGCTCAGCCATCCGTGAGAGACTCCGTGAGAGACTCGGAATAGAGCCGCTGCTCCTTTACGTTGAAAGGAGCCAGTTGAGGTGGTTCATCTAGTAAGGATGCCACCTGGCCGCCTCCCTAGGGAGGTGTTCCAGGTGCGTCCAGCTGGGAGGAGACCCCGGGGAAGACCCAGGACTCGGTGGAGAGATTATATCTCCTCACTGGCCTGGGAACGCCTCAGGATCCCCCAGTCGGAGCTGGAGGATGTGGTCCGGAGAAGGGAAGTTTGGGGATCCTTACTGGAGCTGCTGCCCCCGCGACCCGATCCCGGATAAGCGGTAGATGAAGGATGGATTTTCCAGGCCTGGAAAATTCATGGCACTACTAAAGTCATTGTAATCTTCCGTGGGTCACCTTCGACGTAATTGAGCATAACGGCGAATACATGTTCTGTAGATGTTAGCCTGTATGTCTGTTGCCGTAACGAAGCTTTAAAATGCGTTGATGCGTAACGCTTTGTTTACTATCACGTACGCTTCCTCATTTGTTTGTATGCCAAATAGATGAAAGTATGCTTGTATAGAATTCCAATTTGATATATCTGAATAATGCTGTGTACATTTGTGTGTGTGTGTGTGTGGGACACTAATCGATATATATATATATATATATATATATATATATATATATATATATATATATATATATATATATATATATATATATATATATATATATATAAACTGAGTTGCAAAAATTGAACAGGGAGGAAAGCAGGGAAATACAAACCAACTACTTAATTTCTCAAAGGACTTTCACTTAGGATCCACTGTTTCTGTTTTGTTTGATTCCTCCGTTTTGTTCTTTTCCTCTTTATAACATCTCTTTCAACTTAAATGAGTCCCTAAAACGCCTTGGCGGCCTAGTTAAAGTCCCTAGAACAGTAAAACTGTGTTCAAGTGAGTGATGTTGGCAGCAGTTAGGTTTATATTGCTAGCTAGCAGCTCTTTATGAGACTGTGAGGACTGTGAGGAAGGTAAGAGAGAGTGGAGAAGGACAATGCACTGAAGAAAGATAATGTCAGAAGGATCCCATTAAGATTACCTTATAGCTCAGTTTATCAAAGGGAATTAGCGTTTCTGTGTGTGCATATTCCCCTTGACACACTCCTCCAAAATGCAATCCCTCCTGGGCCGATCTGAGAGCAGGGTCGTGTGTGCTGCAGGTTGAAGTTTAGTGTCATGCTCAAGGCTGCTTTTCACTTTCGAATCATTAGTTTTCACCATCAATACACTGCCTGACAGTGGTGAGACTCAATCCGGAAGGTTATGTTGGACTGGCGTTTAGAAGAAGACGACAAAGTAATGGAGAAAAGATTTGGCAGTAGTGAACATTGGTAAAAAAGTTGGCAAGTGGTGAGTTGAGCGGCAAAGAGAGGAAGTGCCCCCACAGCGAGAGTGTCAAGTGTTTACAAGATGAAGACCTCTCTGCTCCTCCGTCTACCCCATGCCTCTCTCACTGACACGCCGCCATCGCACCTAATCAGCGAATCACGGCTGGATTCGGTCTAAGAGGCCTGATTGGCTGATTAACCAAGCTCATCAACACACCACCCAGTGTGACTTGAAACACACACACAGTAACACAAGTGTGCAAATGACTGCGCGTAGCCTGCAATGTGTGCGTGTGTGTACATGTGTAATATATGCGTGCATTTGTTAACTTCTTTGCTTTTGTGAGTCTGTGTGGGCAATATGTCTGCAAGTCCACAAAGTTTTACACATTAAAAGTTGAACTGTTTTACCACCTTCAGCATCTTAAGTGGCTGAGCTTTGCATTTGAGTGTTAAATATTATTTGTGATGGCTATGTGTGTTATTTCCAGCTGGTGATGGGTAGGTGGGGGTGGGGGTTGTCATAAGAGAGAACATTACAGCCTTCTTTTACGCAAATTGCCCAACAGCTGTAGTTGGGTTATATAAATAACCACCATCATTTCCTTTGAGTAAATACAAAGGCACAGAGTATCAAATTAAGAATCTAATAGTTTATACAGTAATATCACATTATTTTTACAGAAAGGCGTAACACAAAATAAATAGAATAAATGTTGTTTGTCGGGAGATAATGAGAAGAGGGGCTCAGATCGGTAGATGCTCAAAGATGAACACTTTTCAGTCAATAGTGTTTGGCATGCAGCCAATAAGAGAGTCATTTACTGAAAGTTTGTCTCTATTATACATGTTGTAGTCACTTTGGTGAGGAGTCATGCTGCGGCATCTTAAAGTTGCTATTGGCTGCAGTGGGCACTGCAGTACTAACACTGGTTATATACAGGATTTCCACAGTAGCAATCTATCATTATCATTACACCAACCCTTCACTCATCCCCCATTCCATAATCATTCATATTTTACCATGCAGAGCGCGGCAACACATGGAGTATGGCAGGGCCCAAAGGAAGATCAATGCCAATATTTATTTCATGTCCAATTACTAGGGCAGAGCCGCAGTCCAGAGAACTCGGCGATGAAAGTAAATGTCCTCTCACAGAGAGACACACAGGAACCGCAAAAGAAGAGCAGCATAAGCTTCAAGAGCAGGGAATATGAGTACAAGAGCCTGTTATAGGATTCCAATAGAGCGAGCTACTGGCATTACCAGGGGGTGAAGCCTCCAGACAGCTGAGTGAAATTGTGTTGCTTTCAGCGGGAGATCCCTCGCACTATCCCGTTTCCTTCTCTTCACCTGTTTTTCTGCTGCTGCTTTAAGAATTCATCCTTTTGCTTTAGAAGTGTGACCTGTATTTGGAACAGCCTGTCTGCGCCATAGTGAAAGACAGTGGTCATAACACTTCAAAATCTATCCCGTGTATGCATACGCCAAGATTAGAAATGTTGAAGATTCCCCACCAATCTTTCTTTTGTTTATTCATTGTGTTACTCATAAGCTGCATGAACATGATGTTTGAATAGTGCTGATATTTACCAGTAGCCCTGTACGTTATACATGACGTGTTGACGGGTCTTGGTGTTATAATGCCTCGTCTCGTGACTGTAGCAGTGGAACAAGACAACATATATGAAATGTATTTATTTTTACATTTGAAATCCTTTTACCAAAATCATTTCTTGCCATAAAGAGTTAATAATACAGAAGATCTTCTAAACCTTGATTTTTGGTTTTGCATTAAAGATGACTTGTGTGAATAAGGCTACATTAGCAGCCCAGGTAATTACTGACTATATTGATCTGTTGTTCTTTTCTCATGATCAATTGATCAAGTCCATAAAGGTGCAAAGGTGCACAGCTGGAGTGCAGTGCACATTTCCATTGCTGTCATTCCCACTAATTTACCACATTTTCTTCATTACAGATCAATAGTCCCCGCTCCGTGTTTGATTATGATTTGCAGATGAACCGATGTATCACTTAATGACCTGCTCCCTCCCTTCTCTTTTTCTGTTGCACTCCAGATTTGTTCCTGACAACTGAAGGGCCTACATTCGAGACCTGGATCAGCAAGGTAATGAGCTTTTATTGGACTTGTTTTCTCCCTGTTTCCCAGTCACAGCTTTCCTTTCTACTGCCGGTCTTTTCAAGAGTTGCGTTCGCTCATGGCAGCCATGTGTCAGTGTAGCACTGCAGTCATGCAGTAGGAGGCATGGATATGACTGTTAGACTTCATATACTCCCTTTTGTACGAACATATCACATTGCTCTATCAACAGTTTGCAGAAATATGGCCGCTACAATTACTGTCATATTGATTGATTTGTAGTCTTTAACGGATGCAACATGTTGCTTTGATTTTACTAATGCTCTTCACAAGTTACCACAGCCCCTGCTGTTGTTTTAAATGTTTTATAAAGCCAAAAAAGGTCATTGCAAAACAAAGACAGAAGAGCAAAACCCTTTCTGAGAGTCAAGATGCTGGAACAAGCTAAATGGCAGCATATTAAACTTGGTTTTACCTGCACTGACCTGCTTCAAAACAACTTCTCTTCTCTTTATCATTTTCAGTACCTATTGAAATTGTTGTTGTGTGATTTGTTAACGGGACCGGTGAACCACGATGACTAGCTGTTACCTGAACACATGAAATAGTAATACAATGATCACTTTCTAGCCAAAGATAACAGCATGTCTTAAACTTTTACGGTGCACGTTTACAGTCACCTGGTCTCAGCCACTCTTACTATTAACAGTTAAACATTAAACAGGGATCTACAATATGGTCCATAATAGTCATGTTTTGTGTCCATTCTATAAACTAGAAGCACACTAGGAGAGCGCAGACCTCCGCCAAGGCCGTCTTCATGATTAAAAGATAATGCGTGTATCCGCCCCATGATCCTGATCAGGTCCAAAACATAATGTGTTCTTGCTTGGAACATGCTACACCCATCCAGAGAGTTTCAGGTAAAATCAAGCCTGTAGTTCATGTACAAAATAAACAAACAAACCGAACTGAAAACATCCTTGGCAGAGGCAACCAAATCCAATGTGTCCGGTAATAGGAAGATTGTCTGTGCACGTACAACCAGAGGTATTTAGCTTGTGATCAAAGAGGGACGACCCACACATCACCCCTCAGTTCATCTCATCAATGCAACAAGCAGCTCTGCAAAGCTTTGGTGGGGCTTTGGGGTGCAGCATCGTTAGCACTGCTGCAGGACTAGTTAATATTCTTGGAGAGCAGAGAGGGGAGACCGTGGCTCTGGGTTTTTGTCGAAGGGTCCTATTTGAAATTCAGCAGGTCGAGGCACAAGCCGAACGCTAGTCTATCTTATCACCGAGAGGAGGAATAGGAGAAAGGAAGGGGAGGGGGTAAAGGAGAAGAGACAAACAGAGAGAGATTGAAGGATTTGGCACAGACAGAATGTGTGTGAGGGTAGCGAGAGACCAAGCGGGAGCCAAAGAGAGCAAGTAAACTGCCGTACCTAAAAAACCAGTAGGATGGGTGACGGGTGGTGGGAATGTTGATGAGGTGAGAGGATGATGCAAGAGAGTCTTCATTGGAAAACATGAATATCATTTTGAATGGTTTTTTCTTCCACCTAGAATGTGTTTTTAGCCCTTTTTGTTTGTTTGTTAGTCAGAAGGATTTTTCAAAAACATGGTGCAGTTAGGCCCCGAGGCCAAGGGAACAGTGGTGGAACTGTCCATCTGTGGGTCGTCTGGTCCACTTTAACCCTGACTGAAATCTCTACACGCAATTAATAATATATGAATTAAATAAGGTGCTTTTTCTGTGTCATTGTAACTAATAGCTTTATAATACATAATTTGCTGATACTTTATGAATCAGTTATACGCTCTTGTTGAAGACAACTTGTGGAAAAACTTGTTTATTAGTTCATCAGGTACACATTTCCACCTGCAGACTTGATGAATAAGAATTAACCTTAATGACTTAACTTTTATAATTACAGATGACTTCCAAACTTCTCCTTTTGGATTATTAGAAAGCGAGAAACTCATTAATTAATGACCGTGTCAGCGTGGAACTGCAGAGTTGACGGACAGGATGAGTCTCGTCAGTGCTCTGCAGTTTACCTGTGTCTCTCCATCTCATTCTCTCCTTCAGCTCATGAAGAGAAACAATCCTTTCCTTTTTATTTTTGCCTAATTTCTCTGCTGCTTCTGCCCCTCTTTCCTTAAATGCACATACAAGTGCTTACATCCACAAGCTCTTAGATAAATTGCGAAATATTGTTTCATCCAAAGGCACATGACATACACGGCCATAGATGCACACGCATATATACACAAACTGACATTTTCCAGCATCCTCGGAGCATTAGACCCCTGTTAATCCCACTACGATATTCGGTTCAATGCAGCTGCATCTACCGGTCACAGGCCAGCACATTCCTCTTTCTCCAGCACTCTGTTTTAATTACTTTTCTCTGTTTTCTCTCCCCCTAAGTCTCCTTCCATTCCTCCCAGTTACTCTGTTTTCCTGCGATTACACAAAAGAAAGCAGTCACAGAGGGGGAGCGGGGGGAGAAAACAAGCTGCAGAGATGAGTGAAAAAAGGTGTTCCATTGGCTGTCAAGGAGAGCCGAGGGGTTTTAAAGGTCAATTCTCCAACAGCTGATATAATAATGTAGTTCATTTGTGAGGGACAAACTGCCTCTGGTCACATACACATACATTTACATACACTGCAATGGGCTCCATAAACTCTCTTTGTAGTCTTTCATACACTCGATCAACGTGTTTGAGCACTGTATAGAACATGACTAAGCATACAGGGCCAGGAGCAACAACAATGATCTTTTGAAACTATTTTCGTTTTTTGCAAAGGAAAACAATGAAATGGCCACCTGCAGAAAAACTCATTTCATGCTAATTTGGCATTGACATAATTATAACAAATGTTCCCTCCGGCCTGAATAGCATAATATGCACATAACGGAGTGCTTACATGAGCTTACATAGGCCTAAGAGGGCAACTAAACATGATGACTTTGTATGGGAAAATGTTTAAAATCAGACATTTATTATTATTATTATTATTATTATTATTATTATTATTATTATTATTATAGTTGTTGGATTAAATATGACACTAATGCTTCTCTCTGAATTCATCAGGATAATTTCATAAGATGTGTTTGTGTGTATGAGATGCAGAATGCAGTTTAGTATTCAGTTCAAAGAAGTTGAACCTTTCTCAACAGTCGAACATACAGTATACATGTTGAGTTCATCCTGGCTACTATAGCAACATATCAAATATTAATCCACTGTACTGTGACCGCAGTCTCACGCACTACTGAGTAGATGCAACCATAATCCCACTGTTCCTGCACGAAAAAAAAACAATATTTCCCAATTGAAATGCACCATTGCAAAAAACTTCATACACAGTACATGTTTGACACCGGCATTAGCATCAATTCTGCAGTGTGTGTGTGTGTGTATGAGATGTGAACAGAAGGGAAGAATAATAACAAGAACTGTAATCCTTTCATCTTCACACATCAATCAACTGTTCTCAAACTGTCTTGCTCACACACACACACACACACACACACACACACACACACAGTTTTAATCATGACATCTTGTAATCAGGCAACCAGCAGCACTCAATCACACCGGCAAAGATCTCAGTCGTCCTCAATGCACAGAGAGTTAAAACCCTGTTGCCACATCTGTGGTGCGTCTGTAAATGTGTGTGTGTGTGTGCGATTACAAGGTTTAAGTCTAATTTCTCTCTGCTTTTGAAGAGATCATGTGTCATTTTCATAGGTCAGTGGTACGTAGACGCATGCATTTAAGAAAGCAGCTAGGCATTACATGTATCTCTCTGTATTTGATTTACTATAGTTTGTTGCATAGATTATTCATAAATTATATGAGAAGTCACTTCAAAGCATCGTGTGTGTGTGTGTGTGTGTGTGTGTGTGTGTGTGTGTGTGTGTGTGTGTCGCACTCTTTCCTAGAAGGTTTGTTTGCAGTGATGGGATGGATCTCTGCCTGATGAACTTCTTGGTTCAATTATATCACCAAAATAAGTTTCTGCCATTTTTCTGCCTGATTAGCATTCAAAGCGTCAAACATCATGCAAATAATTAAACTCTAAAAGTACAATTTGTGTGTCATGAATAATTGAAATTGAATGTAACATTTGGCTTCATCTACTGACAGATTCTGCACAATGCTCTGCACAGCATAAAGCATCCGCTGTAGCTTTATCGGGGATATCATGTGACTAAGTGTTCGTAACCCAGTGGCAGACTGCAGTGTTGTAGAGGCAGCACTTGTTCAAACAAAGAAATGGACATTTAATAATATTAATTGTGTTGTATGATTTGTCCACATATCCAGAGGCCAATCTTTCTTCTGGCTCAACTCTGCAGCAAGCAACTACTGCAATAACCTCTTGGGATTGTTAAGCTTTCACTCACAGTCAGCACTATTTAGGCAGTGTGATTAGCAGACACTGAAAGTAAAACAAATAAATCCTCATGACATTCAGAAATAATAACTCCATTTACTTACTGTATCGGTTTTAATGCAACTGTTGCAGTGGCTGTACAGTAAAAGTGCATAACCTTCCATGGACATAATCTACTACTGAACAACTGAAGCCTTAAAGTAATAATCATGTAGTTAACTTTATACGTTTATACTTCTGGGTCTTGCTCTCCCTTGTTGCTCATGGTAACTGTCTAGCCCTAGTTCATATATATTCAAAACAAAGTGATTTTCTGCCCCCAAAAACATAAAACACTTCTTTTGCAAAATGAATTTCTTTCCCCGCAGGAAAACCTGCCGAGCTCCATATTCTAAGAACATTTATTAATATTCCTGATGAGATGTCTTCGTGCTTAGTGCCTAAATCAAGAGTGAGCATTCGTGCAGAGGCCTCATTCAGATGTCAAATATTGATGTACTAACTGACCAAAAGGGAACTTCGGGCCACACCATCATAAATCTAGTGGACCATCACACTGGCAGCACTATTCATTAGACTCCTAATCTAAATGTCTCAGGGTGGAGTGGGAGAGTCACGATGAGGGTGCCATTAGGATGATCAAGTGGGTGCTTTCTATGACGGTTGTCTGGAAGAATTAGACGCTTCCAGACGGCTAAATAACGCTTTCTGCCAACTCCTCTACCTGTCTACTCTACTTATGCTTAGGGCCTATACATACTAGGGGGGTGGGGGGTTAGGGGGGGGTCATGTATGAACTGAGATTCTTATCTTCTTACATTCTGAATCGAACGACAGTGCTGCTGATGGACAGTAATCCTACACATCAAGTCAAAGCTGTGTCAAGTTTCATTTGAATGAAATGAAATTGGCAAGAAATACAAAGCTCAGCCTAACAGTTCTACTCATGCAACAGGCAGCATTGTATTTGTTGTATACCTTAAACGTGTTATTCCTGACGTCCCTGAGAATTGAGAAACACTAAAAACCTTTTCATAAAAAGTTTGTTTCTGCAAGATTGGCGTAAATAATGCTAGCTTTTGTCTTAGGTTTGTGTGTTTATATTATTGCAATCAATTGATATACTGTACACACTTTACTCTGCTCTCGTGCCATTATTTGCACCACCACCTTCATTAGTGCACATTGGACTGGAGCAGACCCTGAAATGATCCTTCTGTGTTCTGAATACAGAGGTACTTTGAATGGAGAACAGACTTTCAATCAAATCGTGACTCCAAGAAGTCAAGCCAAGAAATCTAATCCTGAGATACGGAGAGATTCACACAATACAGACTCCTCACTTTCAGCCCTCGAGGCCTTTTCACAGGAGACATGTTGAGATGTCACAGTAGGGAGAGCAGAGGTGTAAATAATAAATCGAGGGATGCCTGAATTCTATTTAGCTTTGTCAGTTTCACGGTGCTGGTATTGTGTATGCTGGCTCACACTGCCACGTGTCATGGCTTACTGAGAACGCAGCCGTCGTTAATGTTATTAGTAACACCTGTCTGCTGTGAAAAAGCTCATTTCTAAATGCAAACCGTGTGCTTTTTAAAGACAAAGAGCTGATGGTCTCGTCTCACTCATGGCTTCTTTGTAGGCTGTGTCATTTAACCACACTTGACATACATGCTGTCAGCGGACAATATGAAACTATTAAAGTGATACGGAGAATAGCGTGCCTGCCAGTTATTGACCTTGAATACGAGACGCTTTGATTAGGCACTGTAAGTGATATTGCCGGTTGCTAGGAACAGCTGACAGCTGCAAAATAAGATGATAATGTGTTTCCTGGTTAGAAAGTGTCAGCTGGTTTTAGTTTTTTTACTGTCACATTACTTCAAATGTCTGTTCAAACAAGGACTTCCCTCTGTCATTAAATAGTAGTGGGTGTTGGCAACATTTCATTCTTCTGTATGTCCCTGTACACAGAAAATCAATATGAAGGAGAGCGTTGCATCACATCGCAGGAATGGTGTCAAATGTAGTTACGCAGAGAGGAGCACGGTTTATTGAATGTAGGAGTATATCCCTGTACATATTGTGCAGCATTACAATCTGAGATATTTAATATTGGAAGAATAAACAGTAAAATTGTATTTATTCTAATGAATTTGTTGCATTGCTTTGTGACGACTTTAAATCATACAGTGTGGCTGCTGATGTGTGGAAGATGGTGTCTGCTTTATCTCATCTTTATTCAGTCTCTATTGCTCTTCAAGTCTTCTCTGGCTCTCAATTCATGTTCATTAACTTAAATGTAATAGCAGTAGACAACAATACATATAATACAATCATCATGTGAATGATTGAACAGTTTGTACATTTAAATAATATTTGTCTTGCACACAATAGTGCTTGCAGTATTCGACCGCACGTACAGGCCCCAACACATGCAGAAGTTATGCATAATACATATGTTGCTCTCTCTGACTCGATCCTGGAATCTCTCTCTGTCCCTCTCTGTCCCTCTCTTTCTCATAAATCACTAATGTTGGTATCAGCAGGCAACAGTTTCCCACTGCACAGACTTGCATCTGCTCACACACACACACACACACGCTCAAACGTCACACATACCCCCCTCCCCCAATATGCTTATCTCCTCTTCTTTGTCCCATGCCCTCTGTAAAGGGCAGTACACACCGATGGCATTCGATGCGTGTCACACCCCTCACCCATTGTTTTCTATACAAGCCCATTCGTCTACATCAAGACGCAGAAACCCTGAGATGACGTGTCATGTCGGGATATGCTGCAGCCCCACTTCCCACCTGAAAAGCAGGACTCCTGCTCGTCACCGAGTAGTCGGTCGACAGACAATTCATCCACAACAATGCATTTAAATCATCAGTTGAAGTCATGAGATGCTTTTAGCTTCTGAGATGTGACGGTTATGTAATTTTAATATCTCTGGGTATTGGACTGGTCAGGACAAACAAAGCATTCTGATGGGCATCTTTCACTACTTTCAGTTTATTAGACCATGAATTGAGAAATGGGAATACATGGTTTTACTAGGGGTTGAGAGTTTATAGATACAATTATCAATAAACAAACGATTGATAATCCATAATGCAAATAAACATAGTAGATGCAGCCCTTATAGTAAATGAATGACACTGTTTTTACAGCAACTCTACTTAAACTGAATTTTAAGATGCAGGACAAATGCTATCACTAAATGTTATCCTTTCTTATGATTAGTCTGTTGAAGTTGTCCATACAGACGGCTGCTGTACATGATGGGGCTATTTAGAATCTGGCAGCTTCCAGCATCTGGAGGAAATATGTTCAGTTATGCAGGGATGGGCACATGCACTTCTCATGTTTATGCACAAGCATAGATGCGCACAAAAGCCATCCCTTGTGACCGCTTTCTTTATGGTCCATTTAACAACCCATGAAACTGGGCCCCGTATAGAGAAAGTGCAGAACCATTATGTTAACTGTTATACCTGTTATCTGTTTGTATGTCTCACACACCTCTCTCGCTCTCTCGCTCTCCCCCCCCCCCCCCTCCTTCAGGATGGGAACTTCACCCGAGTTGATGATGTCATGCCAGCAACACCACCAGTCCAAACACCAGTGGGACAGTCCTCCTTCGTCGACTTTGGTGAGAATGCCAGAGATTTGCTGTAATTTGTGATGAACCTTTTGTGTTTGTGAGTGATTGTAATATAGTAACAGATAGATCCTTCAAAACCTCGCAGTGGCACTAAGTATACTGCGGGGATTTTGATTGTAATTACAGACTCAAAATGTAAAATCAAAAACACAGGAAGTCAGTGTGTGAATGCTTTTAAGATGCTTAGAAAGCCGTGTGTGTGTGTGTGTGTGTGTGTGTGTGTGTGTGTGTGTGTGTGTGTGTGTGTGTGTGTGTGTGTGTGTGTGTGTGTGTGTGTGTGTGTGTGTGTGTGTGTGTGTGTGTGTGTGTGTGTGTGTGTGTGTGTGTGTGTGTGTGTGTGTGTGTGTGTGTGTGTGTGTGTGTCAGATCAATTCCTTTCCTAAGTCCTTTAAGCTCCCTCTGTATTTGAAGCTGTGTTGCTTCAAAGGCTTCCACATTGGACTGTCTGGTCCTTTTGGTTTTGGCATTTTCACTACAGCTCTCTCATCACATAACTTTATTTCCCTGCACACACACACACTCACACACACCAAAAATGCTCAACCCTTACCAGACAGGCTAATCTCACGCGTGCACACACTGTTGCAAACACACAGCCCACTCTGATACACACACTCAATCCCACATAGAGCCAGATTTGTGAACATCTTATCCCCTTAAACAATCTTGGCCGGTAGTATTCATTGTTCCGCTCAGCTTTACATTTATCCTCAGCAAATCTCCGCTGGCTCTGTAATCTCAAGGCTGCATCCTGTACGCCACAAAGTGGTCCCTGGTCGCTCATGTCAGAGCTACCACCACAGCCAGAAGGGGGGGGGGAGGGGGAGTCATGGTGGCTTCTTATGCTTGTTTAAAAGATAATACCATTTGGGATTAACGGTCCGATGGTGTTTAACAGTCAAGTTAAATGAGGAATTTGGATGAGTAATATTCCTCCTGCAGTCGGCTGCTGTGATTACCCTGCACAATGTTCTGTGCCTCTGTCTGCTGTCATAAAGCTGGTCAGCTGCCAGGCGTACGAGACACCTCCCAGTGTCGATGTGTATAACTCTGAGCACATACTACTCCGTTGGCTGCTCTTGATGAGGCAATAGTCTTCCCCAGCCTAAAGCCAAATGTGAGCTATTCTTGGCTTTAACGTGTGACTTTGTAACTTTTGATGAACAGCAGTTATCAAAAGCATTTCCTGCATAATTGAATTTCCTTACTTATGTTAAAATGTTTATGTGTGACCTGCTAAAGCATAGTGTAGGAACTGTAGAGAAGTAGAGAAGAGTCATAAAGCAAACTGACACAACAGCATGTATCTAAAGTGTGCTGCTATTATCCACCGTCAGCTAATGGCACTGGTGGAATGTAACGGAGCACATTTTCTCAAGAACTATACTTTTGTACAACTTTGAGGTACTTGTATTTTACTTGACTATTTCCATTTATACTTCTAACTCATGCAATGCAATGCATATCAGGGGGAAATACTGTAGTTTTTACTTCACTACATTTGTCTGACGGCTTTAGTTACTTTTCAGATTACAGTTTGTCATCCCCTTCCTGTCCAGTGAAAAAAGATATATAGATATATAGATATATCTATCTATCTATATATATAGATAGATAGATAGATAGATAGATAGATAGATAGATAGATAGATAGATAGATAGATAGATAGATATAAATACATCTCCAGATGCGTTGATTTTAAATTGTTCTGGAAAAACTGAAGGATAAAAAGCTCCTGGATCAGCTGTTAAAAGCTGAAAACAGGCAGCTTTTACTGAGAAACTCATGGAAAGTTGACTTTTTCGAGCTGCGTGCTTCTCACAGGACAGAGACGAAGCTCCAAATACATGATGATATATTATGATACTTTGCTGTAGATTAAACTACGGTATATAAAGCAGGTAACATGAGCACATCATTCAACATCTACAGGCGTAAAGTGCAACATACACATAAATGCAGCAGTAATATTAATTAATTAATTAATTATTAATTAAACATCTTATGTAATTGTTAAACTGTGATGTGAAACATTTGACTTTAAGTACATTTGCTGATAGTACTTAGATAACTGTAGTTTTACTTGCAGTGGAGTATTTTCATAGTTCAGTATTTGGTACTTTTACTGAAATAAAGGATCTGAATTCTTCTTCCATCACTGGATAATGTTCCCACCAGACCAAGTGAAGGCCCACAGGTCACAAAGTGGCACAACAATCCGTGCTCATAAAATACATTATTTTCTGTCAACCAAAGGATTTTTCCGAGGGAAGACCTGGCGATGAATACTAAATCAGAAATATAGACCTCTTTCCGTGTAACAATGTTATTGTTTTGGAAAAATTGAGGGTTTTCTGGTTTGTAGCATTTTTGTTTAGTTTTTCGACACTCACTCAGTTTGAGCTACGTGCTGTCGTTAGCTGGCTAATGTTTGATTCATTTTTAATTAACTTTTGGGCTCATTTGGCACTCATTCACAGAGCACACACACACACAGCGACACACACACGTGTGCACCCATAGTTTCACACTGATAAACACATCCTTATTGGCAAGATTAATCTGTTAATCTCATTGCAGCTAGAGGTGTCCATCAAATATTTAGTGAACAAACTTCCCCTTCCCAAATCGGCAATAATGTATGAGCCAGAGGGGAAATGACCTATATACTGTGTGTGTGTGTGTGCGTGTGCGTGTAATGAGGGAATCTGTCTCACAGCGTGTGTGTGTGTGTGTGTGTGTGTGTGTGTGTGTGTGTGTGTGTGTGTGTGTGTGTGTGTGTGTGTGTGTGTGTGTGTGTGTGTGTGTATTTAGTTCATCATCTCTGGGGGCGGCGACCTTTTTTTGTTTAAATCTCAAGCTTATCTCGACAAAAAGTTTTTCATTTCTTTAATCTTTTTCTCCTTTTTTTTTTCCTTCTTCCTTCGGCTCGGAAATGTCACTTCAAGACGTTGCCCTTGTTAGCTGGGGATTGAAGCCTTTGAGGGTCACGCTTCTAATAATCTGCCAAATTCCGAGAGAGATGCCTTGCAGGATATAGCGTCTCTTATTTTTGTCCCGTTTTGTCTGCTTCACTCAACCCCTTCTCGGCTGTCGCTGTCTATCTTTATTTCTCTTGATCTGCCGTATATCTGCTATCTATGGCTTACTCGCTTCTCACACTCGTTTTCCTTCTCCGCCCTCTATTCTTCATCGAAACAGCTTTTGGTGTCACTCTTATTATATTGTTGGAGGAGGGCTCTGTAGTGACCCACTATTACCCACTCTATCCTTTAAGTTGCTTTCTTTTCACAGAATATTCATGAAAGCTTCACTCTTCACTTTGCTTAAGAGACGGAGAGATTAGTCTTTACAATATATAGAACAATACTATCCAACAATATTTTAAGGAATGATAATATGCTAATCAGTAGTTGAATGCATGATTACAGTGAAGGCCAGATTACATCTGACACACTGTATCAAATAATGTTTGACTATATCTAACTTTATCTCTTATATTCTCTCATATTGTCAGGCAGAGACAAAAAGAGATGATCCCTGGCAGCAAGCATGGACTCAGTGTTTGTTATAAAATCAATAGCTGAATGGGAAACTCGGTATGAGTCAGAGGAGATTGGCTCTGACAAGAAATGCACACGAAACTATAAGAGAACCTGCACTCTTAGTCACGGTCCTTTTAATAAAATAAGCCTCTTATATTTGAGATTTGAAACACACTTTCATCCAAGGAATTGCTAAAATGGAATTTACATTTAAGGTATCTTCATCCCTTTAGTCCTGAAAGCACTATCAGGTGGAGGCCATGCAGACGTTCATGTAGCCGTTCATGGTCCCCAGAGGAGGAACCTGAGTCGGGCTGATCTTTCCTGTGGTGCCATCGTGAAGTTGACGTTTTTGTTTTTTTAGCATAGACTGTGTAAAAGAAGTGGACCGTCACCGTGTCTCTTCTCAGCTTTATTATGTCCAAATCAGAAATCCTTTATTAGTCCCATAGCGGGGACATTGACATTGTTACAGCAAAGAACATGAGCACAAGAGTTATGTTGTAGCCACTCTGACACAAACAGTTTACAGTTGTATTTACTACTCTTTATTGTGTCGCATTAAATTGTACAAGTTTTTGTGTCCGTCCCCTTTCCCCATTTTTTTATTCTCTATCTACTTTCCCGCTTTGCTCCTACATCAGCCTATCTCTGTCTACCAGCCGGACTCTGTCAATAAGATTATCATGCTGTGTTTGTCTCCATGTGGCCATCTTATGAGCCCATCTGACCAGCTTCTTTCCAGGCTAATTAAAGAGCACATTGTGGCTTTACTGAAAATCCTTGAAAAGAATGACCTCAGAGAGAGAGAGAGGAGAGAGGGAGAGGGAGAGGGAGAGGGAGAGGGAGAGGGAGAGGGAGAGAGAGAGAGGGAGAGAGAGAGGGAGAGAGAGAGGGAGAGAGAGAGGAGAGAGAGAGAGAGAGAGAGAGAGAGAGAGAGAGAGAGAGAGAGAGAGAGAGAGAGAGAGAGAGAGAGAGAGAGAGAGAGAGAGAGTTCAAGGTGAGATATAAACCTGTGCTGAGGTGGATGATGTTGTGATGGAGGATGAGAAGACGGCAGGGAGGATAACGAAAGAACGAAGGGGATGAGATGGAGCAGAGAGCAGCAGTGTGTGTGTGTACCTTGTCCTAGCTGTCTCCCACTACATATTCCTCTACATCTTTATGTCTGTGTCGACCTTTCTTTACCTTTTTCTCTATATCTTGATCTCTTGAGTTTTTTTTTTTTTTACATGTGTAAATTATATATGACGACTTCACCAACGGTAATTATAAAAAAAACAAGATAAAAAAGAAACTGGCAATGGCTGACGCACAGTGGCAGTCAGCTGTTGTTTCATATTTTTGCTGCCAGGCTGCAGCTGTGCCCGTGTGTACTCTCTCCCACGTAAATATCAAGTGTAGCTTTATCGAGGAATTCATCTGTGAAAGCTCATTTAGTAAACTGCAGCAGCTTCAGATTGACATAAATGTTTATCCTTATAGTTCTCATATGATTTAGGAAAGGCAGTTTTAAGAATGCTTTGAACACTCTAGTCTTAAAATGTGTCCTCTGTACGGCGCTATATTTAGTCATGTCTGGCTTTTCTTTTTCATCTTAATTGTGATGTCACCTAATCTGAGTTATGGACCTGGTGAGTGTTTCATCATCGCTCTGTGCTTTACTGTGACCAGGTCATCTCACATCTTACGGTTTTGTAGTGTTTAAGGTTGATGTAAATAAGTAGTGCTGGCCTCAGTGGCAGGAAGGTGTTCGGACTTGGGCTTTTATTAGAAATTCTGACACTCTGACCAGAACAAATAAAAGTGAAATCTGTAATGACCCGTTTCAAATTCAAAGCGTACAGTCTGTAAGAGCCACAGACATAAAGTAGTGACCTTGTGGTCCAGCAGAGGGCACTCTTAAGAATCACTATGAGCCCAACTTTTTGCATACCCTATTGACCAATTAACTAAGCTAATGAATAAAAATGGAGGTCAATAGCGAGCAAAGCTGTGCTGATTGGATAACAACAACACCGAAGCAGTTTGTTATGGGCTCTATAACATACATCTATAATAACATAGCAAAATGATCTTTCTTATCTTTTGTCTCTGTTTCCTCTTTTTTTTTTGCCAAAGTAACATACAGGACCGACCTTACCACAGAACACACGCCCAACACTGTGTGTGTGTGTGTGTGTGTGTGTGTGCGTGCGTGTGCGTGCTACTGTTCAGTTTCCAGCAGTAGACTCGTAATAGATGCACAGCATATGTCAGACAAAACAGGCCCATCTGCCTTATCACTGAGGTAATTGCATTTTTCAAAGTGACAGCGGCCGATGCATAATTCATCATTAGGTAAAGCACAGCGAAGCCCAACAACCGAGCGTGTCAGCTAGCTTCACTGCAGGTAGGATGGAGGGAAGCTGCACTGCAGCCAGCAGCTCACTGAGATAGGGAGATTTTTCAGACAGCGAGACATGAATGTGTTTGGAGGTGATATTTAAAATCGGAAAGGCTGTCATCGTGTGTGTGTGTGTGTGTGTCTGTGTGTGTGTGTGTGTGTGTGTAGGTAAGTCAGCATGTTAACAGGACAGACCATTTCTCTCTGCTCACCCCTCGGGCGTTCTTTCTCCACTCATCTTATTATATTGTGTTACATCCAAACTCTCCTCCTCTCCCTCTTTTCTGTCTGCTTCATTCTCTTCTCAACCTTTCACGCTATTTTATTTTTTATCTTCATTTCCCTTTGTAATTTCTTTTCTTTCACTGACTGCCTTGTTATGTTTTCAACCATTCTACTCTGCTTCCTGACTTTTTTTGCTTTTTCAATCTCACTTTCTTCATCACTCTCTCTCTGGGTCTCAGACTGCAGGGATGTGTGTACCTGTAAAACCGAGGTACTGCAGTCCTGCTCGGCTGGTTAACATCAGAGTTAGTTGTGGAAGCAGTATCGCATGCACATGCATCTGCGTTTATGTGAAAGACATCCCTCCGGACCATATTAATGAAGTGAAAATGTTTCAATGGGGAAATACAATCTCCTAATCAAGCACCATTTTGTATACCATGTGCAAATGTTTCAGTCTCTAGGGTTTACGCTTTCCTAGTTCAGATATTCATTTGCACATTTTAATATGCAATTTAATGCAAATGTAAAAGTACATCTGACACAAAGTGTCCTTCATTGAAGATAAAAACCTGCGTCTCCCTCTGTCTTATTCTATCAGTATCTGCTGTGTGGTAATTATGCATAAGTAGTCCTCTCAATTATAAGGACCCACCCACAGTGATCTACAGCTAATTAGCACTTTATTTCTGAATATATTAAAAAATGCTGCACATGTTACAAGTGTTGTGTACGGAGAGGGAAATCCACAACTTCCATTTTGTGTTTGCAGCCACCATTACAATATACAAGAGGCTTTCAACCTGAGAGGGGCACCTCTCCACGAGGGCCAGGAGCTGAAGGGGGGGCAGGGAGAGAGAGACAGGAGTGGTGCATGCGCAGTCTGTTAAAAATGATTGTTGACCAATTGCGGCAAATTGTATTTATCTCCATTCATAAATGTTCATAAATGTTCTTAGAAATCAGAGAACAGGATCCTCGTCATCGCTCGCAGCCTGCCGGAGAAACATGTTTTAATGTTTCTTCAGTATCAAAGTTATTCAGTCAAAGTTGTCACTACATCCCTGGGTACATTGCAAACAGGAACTGCTACAAGGCCGGCATACTTTTAATGGGGCCATTTTGCCTAAATGTAAACAAAATTGTCTAAGATAAGTTACAGCTCACTGCTAACATACTGACTCCATGGCAACATTACACTTCCTGCTGACATTCCTCAAAGCCTTCCAACTAGGGGAACTGTAGTTCTTAGTATTATAAGACAAATAATAATAATAATAATAATAATAATAATAATAGGGGTCATAAAGTCCAGGAATACTAACTTTGTGGCACTATCAAGAATAGTTTGATGTAGGTGTGTTGGGCGGGGCACAGTCTTAATTATGTCTGACGTGCCAAACTTTAAAAATCCATGCCGTGTAAGAGTACAGTGCTTTCACAATCTTTGTATTTGTTGTACATATTTTGTCTGGACTAAATTTAAAGTAAACCTAAAATGAGCATGATTGATGACTGTATTTTATAAAATGTCAGACTTTACCTTTAAACGTAGCAGATGATGAAATCCAACTCGACATGTAGATTGTGCGATGTGACCATTTAGAGTTCTGATGTATGATACATGCTGAGTCAAGCTTTTTCTGCAGAAAGGAATGTTAAATAAATGTAGATGCAGTCTTTTGACTTCTTCTACGGAGATATTTTAAAGCCGAGAAGCTTTTTTCTTTTATGCCTCCGGGCTTATGGAGGCATCAATAATAATATGTCTGGTGAAAGCCTTCCCAAGTTGGAAATGATGTTTTCTGTGTTTATGTAAGCATTTATGTATTGTTGCTTTGTTTTTATGATTCGCTGTTCTCCCGAAAGACGAGACCTACGTCATGTCGCACACATCTCTCCCCTCCATTACACCTTTAGCGCGCACATTTGGAGAAAATGCACAGATCTCTATCACATCATAGGGTTTGTAATGAGACTCAGGCTCCTGGCAGCGTCCCACCATGTGTGTGTGCACATTGTGATTTGCATTGTTATTGGTGCTGTGTTGTACTCTATGAATGCCAAGGTGTCACAATGCATATCTGCTCAGTTTCTCTGTATATTGCCTCATAGTCTCTCTCTGTCTCATCTTGTTTATTATTTTCTCTCCTTTCCTCTGCCCCGTCCTTCCCGGGCCTCCCCTCTCCTCAGTGCCCTCTTCGTTTCAACCTAGACCTGCAGTTTCCTCCCTCTGTGCGTCTCTCAGCCAATCTCCATCACGCCACGCTTTGTCAGCGGGACTGAGAGATGAAAAGTAGGAGGGAGGGAGGGAGGGAATGATGGTGAATAAAGAGTAGGAGAGATGGACAGAGAAACAGAGGCATTAAGACTGAGACGGGAGTAATACAGGAGATAGTGACTTGCAGAGAGGTGGGCTCGAAGGGGAGGAAGAGAGGGCAGGAGGAGATGGGTGGAGAGCACAAGGGGAATAAAAGAGAGACAGATGAATAGATAGATGAAAGAAAGTATTCATGGAGGTAAGGACTGGTGGGACAGAGGGAAGGAATGTTAGTGCGTGTGCGTGTGAGTAGCCGAACTGACAGTAAACAACGGAGACAGAATGGCGAGTGACAGCCTCTGTAGGACTGACTTAGCACTCGCTCTGTCTCTCATCCCTGCCTGTTTCTGTATTGCTCTCCTTACAGTACCTCACCATATACACATCTATCTACACTGCAGAACAAGTACAAATGGTGCACTTGGTGCTCTTAGTATCGCAGTTTGTTTTCATTACACCCGCAGTAATGCAGATAATTAGACGGCAATGCCCGTGCTTCTTATTCTCGAAGAGAAATCCCTGTTTTGTTTCCAACAGTTAGAAGATGTTGTGCTCTACATGTGTGCAGCACTTCTGCCGCCTCTGCCTGGATGTGTGTAACACACTAATGCTCCTCTTAGAATTGAGACATTTTGGGAGTTTGCAAAATTGTGTTGAAACAGTTAAAGTTTTGCACTTTCATAAACTCGGCGGCCTTGAAACAGATTTCACAGAAGTGAATGTTAAAAATAGATGCAGCAGAGATATCCTGACTCATCTGGATAGCATCTTTGTTGTTGTTCGACATGCCTTGTAAATGCCTACATCTTTCAAAATCCACACTTCCACATTATAACACATTTATTCTGTGAAAGTCTGAAGTAATCAGGCGCAAGGCAAGTTAACTACCCCCCCCCCCCCCATGTACAAAGGACCTTACTCAAAAGCAGTAGTCAATTCAAATTGACAACAGGCGTTGGCCAGTTGTCCATATAGATCATATAAGGTTGCTAAATCTTCAGAAAGGTGTTGTATTTATTTCTGAGAGTATATGTGATCTTCTCTAGTATGATGCAGTTATTCACTTCCAAACAGCGTCTAGCTGTGGAGCGATGGGAATCACCTCTTCCACGTCACTGCTGTGCACTTCCTGGCAATGCACAAGTTATTTCTGAAAACCTTGTGTGAAAGTTTCTTAAATGTGCACTGATGGTTGAGCCGAGATGACCTTGATGACATCGTCACGGTTCCTGCCTCACACTTAAGACACACCTCCAGAAGACATAGCACAGTGTGTAGAGAGTAAACTGAGCTTCAGGTGCAGTGCTCCTTACATCAAGTCAATAGGATTAGAATTAATCAATGGCAGTGTTGATAGTTGATAATTAATTAAGTAAGTACAGTATGTGTTTTAGTTTTCTGTCTTACCAGAATGCTCGTATTTGTTCCCTTTCAATCATTTCATACCATTGCAAGCTTTTTGATTCTTGGCCAGACAATTTAAGCAGTTTTAAGACATAACTCATGTTCTTATTATACTAAATAATGAATCCGTTAATAAAAAACTCTGTAGATATAATGCATAACAAAAATGATTGTTAGTGCCCAAGTGTGAAATTGTATGTAAATGTGTCCCGTCATTATTACAATGTGTGTCACCTTTAACTTATGTGAAACACTGCCTTGAAAATGGACACAATTAAAAATGAATGAACGCAGTGTTCGTTCTCCCACCGTTAACCAATTTCCTCTTGCTCTTTTTATCTGTCCACTGCAAGAGAAAGCTTTTGTCTTTATACTGATTTAAAGGAAATCCAATAGAACCGGTCTAATTTAAAACTAGCAAAAACAATCTGTCGGCTTTAAACCTCACCAACCACGGACCTGCGTTTCACTAGTTTGTGAAATGATCTTTTGTTTTGTGTTGTCAGTGATAATGACTGCTATAAGAAGATGACAGAACGATCAAGATATGATTGTTTGTGTGAGCAAGTGTTGTGATGTTTCTGTCCACATTTGTAGCATTTTAAATGTGTGGTTCGACAGCCATCGGCTTTGAGAATATGCAAAATCAGATTAATCCAACATTGGAAACAAATGCATTTCCCTAAAGTCAATCAGACACAATTTTATATAATTTTGTATGATTTTAAATATGTAAGTTGTTGACTTATTGTGTTTAGCAGTGTATCTCCTTATCCGTCTCACTTTTTCTCCCTCTTCCGTCTCTCGCTCAGTTTCCCCTGACAGCCACATTCAGTTTCTCTTCCTCCCCTGCTTTGTGCTGTCATTCTTCATCAGTGTCATTCACTTCATCCTTCCACATGGCACAACATCTGTTTGGGAGTGTTGTACTTGCCCTGTTAAAAAGGATTCAGATAAACTGTGCGACGAGAAGCCTGGGAGCAGTTTCGCCTCTTTAGTCTGGTGTCAATTTACGCGCCAACCTGTGCGTTTGTCTTTAATAGCCAAACCTCAGAGGTTTCATTGTTATGTGAAAACCTCTTTATTGAAATGTTTGCATATTCCTTTAATCGAAAAATCTTTAGGCACCTTTCTCACTAACTTGTCATAGCCAGTAAAGCACAGGTGTGAGTAATAACATTATTGATGGGCTCACTCCATGTAGGTGTCCCAGTAAGCCATGACAATGATCCTGCATGCATCACAGCAGGGTGTCTGAACTTAATTGGAATGCAGTGCTAATTAGCGTTATTAGATGCACCTGTGATCCTTTACATTACATGAAGCCTGCATGGCATTATGGTAATAATAATTAATAGCCATGAAAATCAGTGGAGAAAAGGATTCTTCAAGTCACCTGACATTATTAAAAGGCATCAAAGAGGCAAGTGTTGCTTGGATGCGTGTTTGCTGGTAGGAAACACGCAGGTGCTCCTGTGATCCGGCTCACACGCGGGAAAAAACTGGAACAATTTCTTTGTTTGTCAGAAACAGCGCTGTGCTCAAAGTTAACTCCAGAACACATCTGTGGCATTCTGATGGAGTGGGAATATTAAAATAGCACAGTTTTAGAAAACAAAGGATCTCACGTTCTACTGTTTCACTCCAACATTGTTGCCTCTCAATCTAATTTTCTGTGTGTGTTTCTGGCAGATGGCAATGGCTACCAGGATCACCTCCTCCCCGTGTGTTTGGATGCCGCCTGTCAACGCAGTGCCATCTACCTGGCCAAGTCAGGCTCAAGAGAGGTACACAACACACACACGACCACACTGACGGCTAAAAGCCATAATGGATTAGCTTGGCTTTCTGCTCAGTAATCCACTTTATTTTTGTATTTATCACTCTTCTATTCTTTTCTACCAGTCTTTATAACAGCACTTTGTAACGCTTCTCTCTCTGTTCTTACCTTCTCCTCAACTCTGTCAGCCTCTGGGACACGGCTTAGTTCTTTGTTACACTCTTCTGATTTGTACAACACTGCTCTGTTCAACTGTCCTCTATTCTACTAGTTCTTATTACATGCTCAGAAGAAACCAAAGTTCACTGTCTGTAGGAGAGGGGGTGCTATTATTTGACCCAGTTACCTCTTCTGCAAGGTTTGTTTTCTGCAGTTTGAAACGTAACGTGACCCCTGCCTTTGCTACTCAACTCGACTTTATTTTGGTTTTCCATTAGCAAGTTGTAGATAACACCTGGTTCCTGGTACTTATTTCGGTCGAGGTATCAAGCGAGCTGAGCCGATAATAGAAGGTAAAGAAACCCTCATGACCAAAGTCGAAGAGGTCCCTTATAAGCAGATTATTTAAGTGAACAACAAATGTCCAATGCAGTCTTTTTTTTTTCTGGCCTCAATCTTTGCCACTTCACTCTCCTTTCATGTTCTTTATGACTTATTAGTTCTCCTCTCTGAGGAAGCCCGCCTCAGTGGCTCCATTGTGACGGCAGAGCTCCTGTTTCTGCGTACAATGGCTCTATTTCAGGGAGGCATTAAACACGTGGCTCACTGCTTGGAAAAGACATCGCGGCTGTTCGGTGGGTGTCACTTTGTTTGCAGAGCCAGGCCAGATAGAAGTAGCAGATATGCACACACACATTCAATCCCATCCGAATAATGTACACACGCACACGTGAATATATGTGCATGTACACGCTCACACACAGTTCTTACACTTACATGAACACACACCATCTCCACCACCTACGTAGCATCTTGTGTGATTCTTTTCAGTTGCATCCTACCAGTTGGCAGAAGTCCTCAGTCCTTTTCCTTCCTCTGCGACTAGAGAACAAGCTTCCACTTTCCACCAAAATAGAAATATTACAGGCTTATCCGCATGTCCGCCCCCGCAGACACATGTGCACACAAAAGACACACACAGAGACACACAGCTGTGCACTCCCTATGGACATGCTTTCTTTTGTTTGCCTGTCATCAACAAAACAAAAAAAGATTGAGGGAAGAAGTGAAAGGAGGAGTGTTAAAGAAAGGGGAGGGGAGGCAGAGAGAGGAGGACTTATCTGCACTGATGGATGACATGTTGTGTTCTGTGTCGCTTTGTGTTTGAGAGACAGTCATCACTGTCGAAGAGAGAGACGGGAGGGAAGGGTGAGCACAGTGAGGAGGGATACATGCTCTATCTAGGTACAAAATAGAGCTACATGGAGAGGAAGAAGATTGAAGCAAAAGATGTACTTTTAGAAAACAAAAGTTTTTAATTTAGGTCAATGTAAAATAAATGTGAACATACTTCAGGTTCAGTTCTGCAGCACGGAAACAAGCACACACCCGTGGGAGTTCCTGGATATTTTGAGATTGGCCTATAAAGACAAGACAAATGAAATAAGAATTAGCTAGCTAGCGCACCCTGCGGTGCCTTCGCCTCACGCCACAAGGAGACTTATTCCCCAGCGTGCGTAGAGCTCCGGTGGAGATGGACCTTCAGTTAGCAGCTGTAGCAACTTGAAGCGGCAGCAACCCGAAAGTTGGACCCAGCCCCGCCACTGTCAACATCTGCGACCCCCGGAACTGGGTCTTGCGCTGGCTGAGTTTAAGTTGCTACAGCTGCCAAACTAAAGGTCAGTCTCCGGAGCTGCCGACCGCTCTCCTCCCGTTAACGTATTCTCCTTGTGGCGGGAAGTGAGTTGGAGGGACCACTGGGCGCGCTAGTTAGTTAACTCCTGTCTCATTTGTGGTCTGTTAAACAGGAAATTCGTCAAAATCAGTGCCCCATATTGCTATTTTCCAAGATGCTGTGACAAAAAAAAAAAGTTTTGCGAAATCTCACATCTACATCTTTTGAATGTATTTGTTGTCCCGGGGCTCCGTAGAGGCCAACGCTCACACATGCAGATGGTATTTTTTATCTACATCACAGTATTGATGTTATGTGTTCATCATTATTGGTGTTGTAAACACTCTTACAGCACGTGTAGGTGTACGTGTGTGGGTTTGTGGCTCCATTACAGTGTAGCAGCTAGTCAGCAGATGTCCCCCTAGAGGTTCCTGCCCACTCACAATAACAGAGACGACGGAAGGAGAGAAGGAGGAAAGAGAAAGGGGAAGGAGGGATAAAAAGGAGAGAAATGCAAAAAAAAAAAAAGAGAGCTTGATGTAAGGAGAGAGGGTAATAGAAAAATAGACAAATGGGGAGGGAGAAGGAAGAAAAGTAGGGTGAAAAAGCGGTCTGTTGTCCCTTCACTGCCACTATTGGAGGAACATCCCATCAGAGGGACTGAAGGTGGGAGAGACAGAAAGGAGGAATGGAGAATGAATACGACTAGTCATATGTATACAGGCAAAGACATAATGAGATGCCATTCGGTTGTGCATGGAGTCCCGCTGAGTAGAAACTGTTGTGTATGTATAGTTCATCTTCAAACAGCAGTTCACGTTCTCCTTCCTGTGGTCTCAGCCACCACTCTGCCTCTACCTCTGCAGCAGCTCCAGGCATTTAGTTCATCATATTGAAAGAAACCGCATGGGGGCTTCCAACAATCTCTTCCCTTCATTCTCTGTCTTTGTAGACACACACTGATCACATTTATTGTATTGTGTGGCTGCTCCCACATTCTGTTACACAACTGGACATTACTGCAGAGAATAATGTGATTGTGTGCCTGTGGGTTTTACACTTGTCAAGGACCTTGAGAATAGGAAAGCAAACTAAAATGTGACTTGGATATATTTTCATTAGCTGGAAGAAAATACCTCCTGAACACATTCACAAGCCAAACCCCGTCCAGGTCCAAAGAATGTGTGTACATTCATGACCAAGGCTTATTTCCAGTTTAACACAGCACAATATATGTGGCGGAGCAGAGCACTGCTGCTGAATAAAATCTCAATATGTTATGCCTTGATGAAAGGGCTTTACAAATGGACTTTAATCAATAATTTAATCTAACCACATGCATCCAATTCACACAGACCATTACAAACATTCTATTACTGAATATCTTTTTGACTTGTATTCATTTGAATGAATCATCCAAAGATTCCCTCCAGGGATTAATACAGGTTTATCTTATTTATTTATTTAATTTATTGACATAATAGAGATTATTCAGGGCCCTGCTTAGTACACTGCAACATACTCCAAGTTCTCTTATGACAGAAACTAATCAAATGAAGTAGTGATGTTACTCATGGCATTACCATGTGATCTGTATCTTGATATCCTGTCTGGATAGGAAATAAATGATGTCAATGCAAAGTGTAAATTCACACAGAATGCGTTGTGATCGGTGTAACTGTAACCCTTACAATGAGACTGAAATCCACCCAGCGATTTGAAAGGTCACCCAACTCTTCCTGCTTACTGCCCAGCAAAGTTCAAATGTATTAGCAATAGCTGCCAAGTTTTCCCTTACAAAAGTGATTAAAAATAAATGGCGCCTAGCCATAGCATCGCTTCCCAGTAATGTTCGTTGATCAGTTCATCAGTCACAGTTACATATTGCGATCCGATCACAATGCGATCTCAATGAGAATGTTTATTAATAACAGGTGTAAATGGGACCATATATTGTGAATGAAATCCGGAGTCGTTGAGTCGGTCTGTGTGTAATGAAAAAAACATAGAGTGACGTAAGTGCTGACTCCGCTTTCTCACACACGGCCCATCAACGAAGGAGTAACCTGTGTAGCCACAGGCCACATCCCCGGGCTCTGTGGTGGCAGAAACTTAGTAGCTTTGGGGATGTGTTTACTGTTCTTTTGTGCTACCTATATGTTATGGAGTCTGAAGACAAAAACAAAGGAACTCCAGTAACTAATGCCCACACTATCACTGAAGGAGCTTAAACTGTACTTTGAATCAGCAGCACGTATGACATTTACTATTTTCATTTCACACTGTATAATGCTTACACCGTTTTGAAAATGTCCTTCTTTAAACCTTTAGTGGGGACAAACTATCCTCCCTGTGAAGCCTTTCTTATAGTTGTGCCTATATTTCTGTGTGTATTGTTAAAACATGGCGTTGACACGCATGCACCAAAGCAAAACGCACATACCGCCCCCATAAAGACAGAACCAGCTGCCTACTGTTGCTGTACAGACGGTGTAAGGTCAGCCAGTGTGAGCTAGACAGCCTCCTCCCAGTCATCCCAGTCCGCCGGTCAGTTAGTGGTCAAAGAGGTGACACTGACAGCAGGTAGCACTGTCCCCACCGTGCCCAGCTGACACACAGACATATGGTTACACTCCGGCTCGACTGCCCTATTCCAGGGTCGAACTGACCTCATTTACATCTGCTCATAAAACACTATCTCTATCTGGTACTTTGGATAAGGACATGCCAGTGCAAGGTGTATTGGTATATACATAGTCAATTGATGCAGATGCCATTCATTGACCCACCTGATGGATGGAAACATCCTGAACGTTAGAAATAGACTTCAGGTACCTCAGGTAGAGAAGTCATCACAGGGAGTTGTAACGTCATCACTCTACAATACCGTTCGGTCCTTGCACCATATTTACGTATGCAGTGCAGCTGGGGAGGTGGTAGACTTTTAACTGCCAACATAAGCAGTTAGAAGAGTAGATTTAGAGTAGAGTGCATACTGTACATAAAACCACAGGATGCATACGAATGTTGTTGTAATTACTTGAGTTGTGCTATGTGAACCTCTTTTCTTTATGCAATGCTTAGGTTAAAGAGGTATCACTCAACTGAAAACAGTGTTTTGCAGTCCACAGTGTCAGACTATGAGAACCCCTGAGCAAGGGATAGATTAGTTTACGACTGAAACCATCCTCATTCACACAAAATGACATTCAGACCTTCCTAACTGAAATAATAAACATGATCCAACTAGAGAACGACAACTGATGCTCACTGACAGAAAA
This sequence comes from Cottoperca gobio, assembly GCF_900634415.1. NCBI lineage: Eukaryota > Metazoa > Chordata > Actinopteri > Perciformes > Bovichtidae > Cottoperca > Cottoperca gobio. The sequence continues at coordinate 5,994,849 of NC_041357.1, forward strand.
CGGACTTCTTCTAATCCTCTTATTGAAAATACTTTAGTCGCAAATTCTGTGAGAGCTAATTATATTTTAGGGTAGAATATTTCAGACATTGCATCACCGAAAACACTAATAACATGCATGTAGACCCATAATCGGCGCCACGATCACACAATTGCTCACGAGTATAGCAATACTGGACTAACTCGTGTGCTCTTCCCGCTCAATCCTCCACTGTTCAGTCCCATGCTGTCTTTTAGTGCCACTTCTAATGTGATAAGCATTATAGTCATTATATCGCTGGCATCATAAAAGCAATTGCTTCATTACACACCTGTTTTTTTGGTCTATTTTTTTACATTTTATTGCCTGAGACAGCCTTGTTGTCTGTCGATGTTACAGCATTTCTCCACATCACCCCGTAAACCTCAACACCACCTCCCACCTCCACCGCAGGCCGCCCACATTTTAATTTCTTGGCCTAATGAAGCGGGAGCCCTCTCCGCCAAGTAGAGTCAATGGGAGTCTGCAAGCATGCTGCTGCTTTTTTACTTTAGTCATCAGCAAAGCTAGGAGAGCGATTTTATGTCTGGGGTCTGTGTTTGTGCCGCTCCTGGTTTTTATGTGAGTTTCTATATGCACGTTGCTGCGTGTGTGTGTAGGCATGCGAGCTTGTACATGTGCGTGTGTAGAGAACGGCTGTGTTTTCTTTGCTGTTTGATAAAAAGCTATTTGTATGTGGGATCCTTCCCCTCACTACCATTAAAGGTATCAGATTACCTCGCGGGCACAAATCCCATCATCAGTTTCATCTCCATTACCTAGTTCTCTTGGATCTCTGCAGCAACACACTCGGATACTCAATTCGGTGTTAATATGTTGACATTTGAACCTGCGAATGTCTGTATTGAGTTATTCAGACTTAGGAGCGCTCTGTTTGACTGGGAGGACTTTAAGTCGCTGATTAATCTATAAAGACACACATTTGACATTCAAATACGCTGTTATATTTAGTGATTTAACTTCCACAGCCATAAGGTTCATGATTTATTTAAGGAGCTCCTCTGTCAGCTTGGCTATTCATTATAGCTTCTCAAGTAAAACCAATGATTTGATCAGGTTAAAACCTTTAATATCCTCACTGAGGCCTATATGATTTCCTCTTGATTCCCCGCACAATACTGCTGAGTAATAAAAACAAACATGGGGGACAAATGACGTACATTGTTGTTCCGTTGAGAAAGACTGATCGTATGACTTCCACTCTTACTGTTGGGCTTTGTGATTCCGTCTGCTAATTTACCACAATTACTGTAAATCTTCAATCATCTGCTTTTGTTCTGCCATATGTTCATACAATATCATCATCGCATATCAATGTCATTACGTAACGTTTGAGAGACGCAGTCAAGCTTTTTGCCAGGAAACAATATAATTTATGAATGAAAGCGAGACAGCCGTGATAATGAAACACTTGTTGTTAATGAATGACTAATATGGCAGACTTCATCCTGGACTGATAATACCTGTAATCAGGAACCATCAGCGTCTCTCCATCATATGTTAAGGGCCTGCCTGCATACAGGTATACGCATACGTACGTGTTGTTTTGGTCTCATCATTCTAGCGCCTTTGATTTTTCTGAGGCTGTCTTTATTTTTACTTTATTTCATCAACTGTTTCCCTCAACCTCTGCTCTTCTTCCAGGCAGCCTTCAGATAATGAACATTTGCTTATAGATTAAAATGTCTTCTCCACTCACAGGGCCTACAGATGACTCTCTTTAACCTGATGCATGACATGCATTATGAGTGTTTGTGTGTCTGCATTGTTGCAGAGTTGACTAGACGCTGTTAGTATTCTCCGTGCCGTTCCTCTCTCCTCCTCTAATCAGCGTTGGAAACAAAGCAGTGGACAGTACACTGATTGCCTCAGGGCCACTACCAGCGCAGCAGTCTGCTGATAAGGCTGGCGACCAGCAAAGGGCCCACTGTCCTGGGAGAGGATGTCATGGCAGTGCTGAGCACACACCAAAGGACCCTAGCATAAAGATAACTCGCCAGTCAATTCATTTGCTTTGGGGACTGAATAGCAAAAAAGATTGAGCATGTAGCCTTTTGAAAACACGGCCCTCTGCTCTGAGAATAACTAATGACGTGCACTCTAATGTGTATTTACTACTTATTAGATTTAGACTGTCCCATTTCAACCCGGCTCATCCTGAACAGCAAGTGTATTTCTTTTTACCGTCATTAACATGTTCGTCACTGGAATTTGTTTCCAGTGTGAATGTGTCCAAATGTTCATGTGTGTGTGTTGGACAGTATACCATTATGTGCGTCCATGTCTAACATGGTGTTTACTGGCAGCGGCCTCTCTGGTCTCGCTCTCTCTCTTCAATTATCTGTGCCAGCCACCACACAGTGGTCATTTCCAGCACTCCCATCCACTCTGCACGGCAATAATCATAGTCAAGCTTTCCGCCCATATGGCAGGCAGCCTCTTAAAGCACATTGCAACATCACTCAACGGTCATTTAATGAGTGCTTGACTGGGCAGCGTTGCATAAAAGCTCCAAGCTCTTATCCTTTGAAAAATATTCAACCTGGGTTTATCACTCTCCTGCTTTTATGACACCATCTGCATGTAGAGGAGCATAATTACTATGGCTCTCAACTCACTTCTGCTCACTACAGTGAGTGAATGCAAGGAACAACAAGTCGAAATATCAGGACCTAAACTACACGATTTCTTATTGGGTGAAAACAGTTAATTAAATGTAAATGTTTATATCAATGTTAATGTAATATACTATATGTAATAAAAGGTGTTATAAAATAAAAATGGCAGGTTATGTGCTAAATGGGTAAAGTTTCAGGAATTATCTTTGGTATATCGGAGCTCTCGACGAGTGCTGTCGGAGAAAATTGATTAATATAATTTCCCACGGCACACCTCACGATCTCTCACTGAAAGTCACTGGGTTAGAAGACCACATTTTAAGTAATTGTCTCTCTCGTTATGCAGGTATACCACTTTTTACTAATTGTGTAATTGGTGCAATTTATAAGTCTAAAATCCATACATCTAAACATTTGAATGGAGTCAAACACAAAGCGATTAGGCAAATGAAATAAGCCAAATTATTTCAATATGGTTGTTTCACCAAAAGATGCATGTGGATAGGAAAGGAAGGAGTGATGTTTTGCTTTATGTATTGTATTGCACTTTAAACTGCATGAATCTGAATGAAAGATGTTGTGGTTTGGGTCTGCTTACTGTACTCGAATACTTTTTTAGTACTTTCGTTACCGATGGTCAATCCAATACCATCTATGTTTTAAAGTTGTATTTTGTATGTATGTAAAGTCTTCAGTGACCTCACCATAATTGGAGTAAAGAAAGCCGATTCTAACTTGCTATCCCCGAGGGGAAATAGTCAAAGGCCACATCATTAACATGACCTACACCACAGTGTGTTACCTACATCAGTACCTGTGTTCACATTGTGTGCACAGCTGGTTGGAGGAAACTCACATCAGTGACATCATGGCTTGTGTGATACATTTTTAACTAATTGGTAATAGGCCGTGGTTGTCTTTTTCAAACATGCTGGTCGTATTACGAGCAATTAGAGGCCATTCTGGTGAGTATGAGTGTCTCTCTGGTGACTCTCCCCTGCACCTGCTCTCTCTGCTTAACATTCATGAATAGTTTAAACCTCCAGCATCTGGCCCCACGCCTCTCTAGAATCCACACGCACACGCACACGCACACACACACACACACACACACACACACACACACACACACACACACACACACAGGGATCTAAAGTGGTTATTTACTGTAGTTGTGAGTCTCAAAATGTCGTTTTTCTTTAAATCTAGAAAAGCCAACTCAAATGTGTTCCAGTGGAGTTAGATATTTTTCACAATTATGCTTTGCAAATCAACTTGTGTTTAACATTTTTCTAAATATAATGATACCATAGGAAATGTTGCCCGACTGATGCTGTATTTTTAAAGTCAATGCTGATATCCATATTTGGGAGTTTAAAATGATATATCAGCCAATAGTATTATTTTTTTAATGTTAAGCAACAACATAAACAACAATGTTGATATGGATCACATAGATTTGCTTTTTCAAACAATTGTGATCTAGATTCGTGAGGCATTTTACAGTATATTGCATCAACTCAGCAGTTCTCTGTGGTGGACGGACTATGTAACAGTGGGACTCTTTCTGTATGACCTCAAACCTAGATTGTAGATTCAGATTCTAGACTAGTACACCCTCTTCTTTATGTTTTCCACATTTGTTTTCATTTGAGACAATGATTCAATATTTCCCATACATATACTATAAGAAATAGCCTTCTGATGATAGAAGTTGCAAGTGTATTTGTATGAGGGCAAAACATTTTTTTGAATCTAATGCAGGTTATTAGAGATTTTGAGCTGTTAAATCAATCAAATGTATTTGTATAGCCCAATATCACAAATTATACATTTGTCTCAGTGTGCTTTACAGACTGTACAGGTTACGACACCCCCTGTCCTTAGACCCTCGCATCGCACAAGGAAAAACTTCCTAAAAGAAACCCCACAATTAAAGGGGGAAAAATGGAAGAAACCTCAGGGAGAGCAACTGAGGAGGGATCCCTCTCCCAGGACGGACAGACCTGCAATAGATGTCGTGTATACAGGATAAACAACATAGTACAAATACAACATTTGACAGAAAATGATGTTGTGTTGAAAAAGAAAAAGTTTGGATGAATCCAGGAAAATGTCAAAAAGGCTTCCCGGTGTCCAGCAGGACCAGGGCAGCAGGCGCAGCCACGATTCATGATCCTGACGTAAACTTTATCAGTGGCAACCTGCCACATGAGAGACAGAAACTCTGGGGATGATACCCCAGATGATGAGTTGGTAACATACATTTACATAAATGCATACAGATAGAGAGGGAGAAGAAGAGAGAGGAAGAGAAGGAGAGCAGGGAGGTTTCCCCTGGCAGTCTAAGCCTATAGCAGCATAACTAGGGGCTGATCCAAGGCAAGCCTGAGCCAGCCCTAACTATAAGCGTTATCAAAAAGGAAAGTCTTTAGCCTGCTCTTAAATGTGGAGAGGGTGTCTGCCTCCCTGAACACAAACTGGAAGCTGGTTCCACTGGAGAGGAGCTTGATAGCTGAAGGCTCTGGCTCCCATTGTACTCTTAGAGACTCTAGGAACCACAAGTAACCCTGCAGTCTGGGAGCGCAATGCTCTAGTTGGTTTATAAGGTACTATGAGATCTTTAAGATATGCTGGAGCCTGACCATTAATTGCTTTGTAAGTCAGGAGAAGGATTTTGAATTCTATTCTGTATTTTACCGAGAGCCAGTGCAGAGCATTGCACTATAAGGCATTGACTTAACTGTATGGTCATTTTGGACGCTGCAGTTTGTGGTGCTGTTGAACTGTATTGTTATACTGATTAGTGTTCCCATTATTTTGTCCACCCATTTATATCAATGTAGATAGAAAACATCTGAAATACGCTTTAACTGCACCACAAATTACATGCAGCCATTAAAATGAGCAGTTGAATCAACACCTCTCTAAAACCGTAAAGAAAACTGACACTGAACATTATAACATACACGGATGCAGGATTTATTGCCTGGCACTTGCTATTTGACAGCATTAGCTTTACCTAATAAACTACCAGTGCATGGTCCACTCTTGGAAAGGCCTGGACTGTATTCGTATAATAAAGACTGGAATTATTTGGTTCATTTGAGTGCACCAGTCAGAAACAATTCATGTACCAAACTGAACATCCTGCTCTGAATACATGCTAATCATAGATTGCCACTCGTGATGGTGTTTAGGAAAGGATTAGGGATGTTAATGCATTCAGTCAGCAGCATTTGGAGAGGAAGATGTTATGACATACATGGAGAATCAATGCTTAAGCCAGTGCTAGTGTGGTGATGCAGCTGCTAAGTGAAATGTCATTCATATAAAGCAAGAGAAGTGATGATGGTCTCAGCGAGGCTTTTTAAAACACTTTCTCTGCGTGCTGTTTTCAAAAATGCCGTTTACCATGTGCACATATTAGTTCCTTCCAAATCCATCAGTCAATAGCAATATTATAGAAAAGTGCCCTTGAGGGCCCTATTACCTTGACATTTGAGTTGTCAAGATGAGGGAAAGGGAAAGATGCCTTGTTTGTGTTGGGTTAACATGGTGGGAGGGCTTCTTCAGGACCTGTGCCTGCTGTGTGAAGAGAGTAGCTTTAAAGGCAAGACTCCACGAGCACGCACACAGCCACTGATTCTAACACCCCACTCTGTACTTTATTATCAGGCCAAGTGAAGTGACAGGTTATAATGAAGCTATATTTGGTTTTGTTGGTATAAATCAAATTCATACTGATTTCTTTGATCATCTTTTGGTCAGTTCAGACTAGATGTTCTCTATTCTGCTATGTTTTTTGTGAACAGTATTGTTGCAAAATTCTCAATTCTAGCAAATAATGTGGTTTGCTTTTTACCTCAAGTAAATGTTTTTCTTAAAGTAATTGTGAAACGTATTACTGGAGTCTCAGTTTGCACTCGGGGTACTATAGATTAAAATCATAGACTAGAGATTGCTGTTAAATGGGCAATTTAAGATTGAACTTCAATCATATTAGTATTTGACTTCAATGTTAAGTGTTTCACATAAAGTCATTTTGGAAAAAGGGTTGTTGTTTAAGTATTTCTAAAGCAACCCAGTGTGAGAGCATCACGGAGGAGTGTTATTGGAGTACTCTAACGGCACTGAAAGGGGTTGTTGGGTTTGTTGTTGGTCATTTCAGTCACCCGCTCTATTGCTCTGATCCACTGAGGCAAGCAATTATTATTAGTTTGAAACTATTATTTTTTAGCTTATCATAGTTAAAGACCAATTTCCATATTGTCATTTCTATTACCCTTACATTAGAATACCCACGTATGTCTAAGCACCATCTGAGCCCTGGACGCAAGAACGCTACAACAGTTTTCATGTCAGAAAGGGCTTTGTGAAACCTGGATAACATATTGTAGGTGTAGTGCAGTTTGGCTGACATTCTCTCTATGCTGCCTATTTATTTTTCACTCCCTCTGACAAAAAGTTCTAGAAATCTAATATAATAAATATAAGTATAGATGTAGACCAATGTATTTCTTTGTACAACTATTATCCACTGCCCATAGATGCTAGATGGAAAGTGCAGCAAAAACATGCATTACTATGCCAGTGTGAAAACCTCATCGTAGCCAATGGTCAGTGCAAACACCTAACCCCCCCCCCCCCCCCCCAGCATACTAGATACTAGCATGATTTCACGAGCCAAACTACTAATAAATAATAAATTAAATTAAATAAATATAAAAATAAATAAATCTGCTGATTGTGACATCTGTTCAGGAAGTGATTTTACAATTGATCTGTTTAAGGCTACGTATATAACCTATTTAAGTAGTATTTAACCACGGTAGCACGTATGCGGCAGATTTTCCCTAATTAATACTGTAGGTCAAAAGCTGTTAAAGCAGCTGTGCTTTCATCCAAGTGCGGAATAATTACGGTCTCCACCTGTTAGACATGCCGTCCATTTGCAGTCTAATAATGAAACTTATTTTCAGTTATTTCTTGATGAGCTTTTTGTGACACAAAATAACATAAGTATAAACATCAGAAGCATTAAAGTGCTGCATAAGCTTCTGTCCGTCACCAGAATTAGATTTCCCCTCGTGGGTCCTGATGATGCAGGCTGACAATCGCCAACTGTCCAATGAAAGAGTTACCGGTCAGTCTGTTTAACTTCATGTGTACTCCTCCTGATTTGTTTGTAAAAAGTCAGCATGAACAGACACCGGGCCAGAACTGAAATTCAACAATGTATCTTTTTTTCCCCCTTGGAAAAGTGTGAAAGCATCCTGAATGACCTTTCGACAAGGACTTTGCACTGCTCGTCTATTGTGTCTCTTTCAACCTTCCTCCTGTTGTCACTAATATTGTGTCCGCTGTTGTATTGGCTAATTCTGATTTCTTTTTCCAAATGTTGTTGCAGTGGGTTGCAGTGCTGTTGGATTTCCAGTGGAAGGACACAGTTTGGAGCTTTGTGCCAGCGAAACCCAGCCAACCCATGGCCCTGCACTTCGGGGACTACAACCTGGACGGCTTCCCTGATGCCCTGGTAGTCCTCCGCAACACCACTGGCAGGTAGGAGAGATATTTGTTGGTGTCGTGTTCTGCAGAAATACTACTTATGTGTGTAAGGTTGAGATGTGTAGATAATGCTTTTGTCATTTTGGATTATACCCACAGCTAGGTTCCTCTAGGTCAGGGGTGTCAAACTCAAATACACAATGGGCCAAAATAAAAAAATCGATACAAGTCTAGGGCCGGAGTGGTTCAATGTTTATTGCAAAACTTATTGAAATGAACTTATTGCACATATTGAACCTGGAACTAACAAAGCTTTAGTTATTGCCTATAAATCAACATTAAATATGAAATAAAAAATCAGTTGCATACATTTCTTATGGCTCTATCTGCAGCTTTTCCAAAGTAATTTTTAATGAAAACATTTTTCCACAGGCCAACAACAGCCAAAAAATAATTTCCTTCAAAGAAAAACCAAACATGCCCTGTGGTAGCAAGAAAAAAGTGCAAAAAGGAAACCCATTAAAGCTCAGTTTGCTGCTCTGTGATGCACACTAGTCTAAGCCAGATACTTGGCATCTCATCTTGGATGCAAGTTCATCAACGTTAGGGGTCAGGCTCTGAGCTGAGGAAATCCTCAGGATTGAGTGAAGGTGTTCATCAGTAAGACGAGTCCTGTGTGATGTTTTGTTTATCTTCATCAAAGAGAACAGTTGTTCTTTAAGAGTTTGGGCAGCTGAGGCATTGTGTCTGGGATGAAACGTGGAAACTGTGCAGCGCCCACAGAGTCATACGTTGCCTTGAGTGAGTCACTACATTGGAGTTCAATCAGCTCCATTTGTATGTTGGTTGGTGCGCTTTCCACGTCAGCTGTAAATAGGTTACTGAGCAGTTCAAACCTGCACCTGAACCTTTTTTGGGCTTCAAAGTCGGCAAATCGCCGTGTGAAGTCGCCACCAAGTATGCTGAGTTTTTCAGCAAACTGTGCACTTGGGAACACGGCGGGCGAGACCTGCTCTTTCATAGTTTGGCAGCACGGAAAATGGCTCAACTTTTCTTGCAGCATTTGCGTTTCCCACAGGCGCAGCTTGGTTTTAAAAGCCCTCACTGCAGCGTACATGTCTGTGATCACACGGTCCCGCTCCTGAAGCTGCAGGCTGAGCGTATTGAGATGGCTCGTGATGTCACACAGAAACTTTTGATCCCGGAGCTCTGTTGTGTCTTTCCCTTTACTTTCCATGAACTGACAGATTTCATCACGCAACTCGAAACATCTTTTCAGTACTTTTCCTTGGCTTAGCCATCGCACCTCTGTGTGATAAGGCAAGTCACCATATTCTGAACCCAACTCCTCCAGAAAAGACCTGGCGGTGATTTAAACCTTTGGCTCTTATGAAGTTGACTGCTCGTACATGTTCCATTTTGAAGGCTTTGCCACACAACGCTTCTTGGTGTATGATGCAGTGATAAGTTGTCAGCTCACCTGCGCCGTATTCCTTCCACATTTTCTCCCGAATCCTGCCTACCAATCCACTCTTTTAACCGCACATCGTTGGCGCTGCATCTGTTGTCAGTCCCACAAGTTTATCCCAAGGCAGCCTCATTTCATTTACACACCTAGATACCTCTTCAAATAGATATTTTCCCGTAGTTGTGCCACGCATTGATCTTAATCCCAAAAGTTCCTCTGTTACGCATAGATTTGAGTCCACTCCACAGATGAAAATGGACAGCTGGGCAGTATCAGAAGTGTCGCTGCTGTCATCCACAGCAAGGGAGTATGCGATGAAATCTTTTCCTTTTCCTACCAGCTGTTGTTGTAGATTGGTGGCAAGCTCACGTACACGAGCAGCAACAGTGTTTCTGCTTAGGCTCACATTTGAAAACGCTTGCCTTTTATCTGGGCACACGACGTCGCAAACTTTCATCGTGCAGTTTTTAACAAATTCTCCCTCGGTAAAGGGCCGGCCTGATTTAGCTACCTCTGCTGCCACAATATAACTAGCCTTTACAACAGCCTCACTTTGTGATTTGGCTTTTGTGAACATAGCCTGCTGTGACACCAGACATCTTTTCAACTCTTCTACCTTCTGGAGCCTCTGTTTCATGTCCAGATGCTTGTACCTGTCGTGGTGTTTCGTTTCATAGTGTCGTCTTATATTATAATCTTTGATTACAGCCACACCGTCTCCGCACACAAGACCGACGGGTTTGCCCTTTACGAACATATACTCTGCCGCCCACCTGCCTTGAAAACCCCTGTTTTCAAAGTCCATCTTTCGTTTAGCCATTTTTTGGGTAGTGGGATAGCTGAAAGTTGACGGCTGCTGATGAAAGAGTGGGAGTGGCAAGGGCTCGCGCTTTCGGGGCCTCGATTTAACGCGCCAACGCAGTGGCAGTGCATTGTGGGATTTGTAGTATTAGTGGTGCGTGCAATATACCGGCGGACCAGTTCTAATATTAATCATTAATTATCCTGCGGGTCAAAGATAATTCCACCTTGAGTTTGACATATGTGCTCTAGGTCTAGGACCTTATTTAAGATAATATCTAGTAAATTAATGAGATATTTTTTAAATGAAACTAATCCCTGCTTGGCAGGAGATCCCTTAGAATCCTGTCAAGTAGGTCCCTGAACCCCACTCCAACTGATGGTTCCAGTACTATGCCTCACTTCATGACTCATTGGTGCAGAGACACACAGTTTCAGAGAGTCCACATCCAGGGATTGCATATGCTACACACAGTTACATACAAATGGTGTTTGCATTGTTATAACTTGAAAATCGATGCCATGAGAATCATACATTTCATGCAAATCCATATCCTCTCAACACTCGCTTCATTTGTTGCCAACATGTCATGTTCTGATGAGATTACACTAACTATAGTATTCCAGCGGAACACAAAGTGAAATTGATTGGAACCTAATAACTCAAGATGCATACTTAAAGGGTTTATGTAAATCGGTTTAGCTTCAAATCTATAAATGTTTTATTTCACCACATGGAGGATTTACTCATTACTTTACTGTGAAATGACTGTACTTGCAATGACATATTATCATGTTGGTTAAAATTAAAAAATAACGCCTCTATTGATATAAATGATCAAACAAAGTAGAGCAGGGATAATTAAATATAATGATTTTAATAAATGCAACTCATTTGGTATCTACATATTAATGCTGATACACATATGCAACAAATAATTGGAATTGGTTCTGCAGTCTTCATCTGTTTCAGATTACAACCTTTGAAGAACAGCTCTCATCCTCATACCCACAGAATGACAATATATTCAAAGTACAGCAGTTTTCAAAGGGAGATTAATTCAATCTTCTCATTAATAAATCATAAGATATCAGATGAAGCATAAATTAAGGTGATTGCTGACACTTTTGCATTCATGACACAGTGCAAAACAGTCCTTGGCTGCTGGATAGAGATTTGAAATGTGTTGCACGTAGCAATAGGAATCTATGACATTGTAGTATAATGAAGAAGTGTTTACCATCCAGTTCACCAGAGCACGGACTGGGAGAGCAAGGCAGCTAAGGTGACTGTTCTTCAGTTTACGGACATGGCGACTGATAGGCCAGTCCTTTTTAAAAATCACTGCAGCATGTGCTAGGACGTTAACGCCATGGACACTAGTGTGTGTGTGTGTGTGTGGGTGTGGGTGTGTGTGTGTGTGTGGGTGTGTGTGTGTGTGAGGACCTATGTGGATTATCTGGCCTCAGAGATGAAGATAAAATAGCTGAAGGGGTCATGGCTGTGATTGTTTATGCATACTAATTGTTTCGGGGGTGTGTGCGTGTCGGAAATAGTAAGATGTTGGGTAAGAGCTTCAAAAGACACGAGCATGTGAACCCTACTTTCTTGTCTAGGCTCTATACCAGTAATCACCAGTAAAACCGGTCGGGCTTAACTATTTGCAGTCAGCCTCATCTAGAAACGACTTCTGTCTGACCAGCTCTAATCACACAAGCTATAGCTTCTTTCTTTTTTCCCTCCCTTCCTCCATTTACGTCCCATTTTTAAGCCTGAGCATTGTAATCCCGCACTGGGCCATAGATGTCATTGCGGAAGTGCTTGCCAATACAATTTGACCCCATCAGTAACAATTTGAACTACATGATCAGCATACAGAGGATGAGGATGAAGAGATGAAAAGAGGTCAGGGTGGTAAGAAAGAAGAACGGATTAAAGGTTAGAGAAGTATTTGAATGTCTTCTGGTTTGAATCCCTGAACATGTGAAATCCAGACCTCTAAGAAGTACCAGTGACGTGCAACGAGCAAAACCCCAAACGGTGTCGGTGGCTTCTCTAGGAAGTTCTTACTGTGTATTAGGTGTGTCCCCGACTAAGAATTTACATCAAAGCTTAACAGTCAAGGCTAGCCTATAGTCGACTGTTCATCCAATTTATTTATGTTTTGTTGTGTTTAAGCTTTATGTATCTAGAAAAATGGCGAAATGTGTTGTGTGAGACGGACACAACCCGGTTTTCCTCACCTGCTTGCTTTTGGTGGTTGCAAACTGAGCTTTTGGCTGTAATTCCATCGCCTCCATTGTAGGTGAACGTAAATGATGGGACAGTGAACGAGAGAGAGAGCTGTTTCCACTCACTTCCCCTGCTGATATTCACAGAGAATCGTTCATAAATTCAGAATATATTTAGCGCTCCGATTGTGCTCGGCCTACTTTCTTATGCGAGTGCTCTGATTAATAAGTGTTTTCTATGAGTTTGAAATGGTAGCCTTTTATATTGTTGTCATTTAGCCTTTCTGAGGCCACCGCCAAGATGCAGCTTCAGTGGTCTCGCAAATTTGATTAGAGCAACTTAGTCTACATGGTGATTAATTCACACACACTAGAGAGATTGATTGAAAGCACAGTTGTTTTCAAATTACTATTAATAGGCTGATATTTATGCCAAAGTTGGCTATACGTATATATCGTGATTTGCTGAGAGAAACAAAGCAGCAGCCTTATATGAATGGAATGATCTTCTGTTTCACAGCCACATTTTCCCGTCAACTGTGAGATTGGAAATTGAATCGGGTTCCTTAGATCAAGTTGTCGAATACTCGACTCCTACATAAAGTAGGGAAATGTATTAGTGCTCCGGCAAGTCAATGTCATAAAGTCATAGTAATTCTGATCTGCATTGCTTTTTTTGAGTAAAGGCACAAGGTTTCAGAGGTCATCTTTGAGCGATGGGATGTGCTTGTTTTTGTTCAGACATTTTATCAAATGCATCCTGTCTACTCGCCTGCTTTGGATTCAGCAGCACTCACGCAGTACTAACCGAATGCCCTCTGCTTACCAAATATGTGTACAGCCCACATCTGATCTATTTTAACTCCCTCTCCCTTTTCCACCCCTCTTTCTTTCTTTCTCTCTCGTCTTCCTCTCCATCTCTACTCCTTCTTCCTTCCAAGTGGTTATTTATAGCTGCTTTTCAGATAAAAGTCTTTCTAGTCCGTGTCACTCCTCCTCCGAGAAAAATTATTGCTGATTTAAATGTTTAAAATAGGAAGACTGAAGGAGTAGAGGGTGTGAGATGAGAGTAATTGGATGGTAATCGATGGAACAATGAGCAGAAGGAATAAATAGAGTTGGGAGGTCGGCTGAGAATGCATGAGGTTTTGTGATATAGCTCATGTGTGTTGGGCGTGGCTTTGACAAAACAAGTGATTTGCTTATATTACTTCAGAAGGCAATATTTGTCTAATGCTTTTTTGTTGATTGCCCAGCTACTACTACAAAACAACTAGTTGACCATATAGAATAGCATGGAATGTGCACGGTGCAATGAACATGAACATTTTTGGGCCAAGCATCCATCCAATTTCTGCCACTTGGGTCTGGGGGTGGAGGCAACGAGCCAAACAGAGTCCAGATAGCCTCCGCCATGACCTCATTCTCTTCTTGAGGGCTGCCAAAGCGTTCAAATGCCAAATGGGATACAAATACCCTTCCGCATATTGGTCTGCCCAGGGTCTCCTCCCAGAGGCGCCAACGCCTCTGTCCAGGAGACATTCTAATCAGATGCTCCCCCCGTCCCCCTGACACCCCGCAGAGTGTCTCATTTAATCTCTGATCTCTTTCTTTCAGTCACCACTCAGAGCTTACAGCTATAGGTGAACAATTGAAAGTAGATGGACTTATATTGAAAGCTTTGCCTTCACCACCTGTCAGTGATTTTCCATCGTACCTTGTTCACTGTGTCTCCTTCAGTGCACCGTACTCGCATACAGACACTGAGAGGGAACTTTGTCCAGCAAATGATGTAGGAACCCACGGATCCCAAAAGAGTCCACTGTACATCGCTCTTCAGTTGCTCGGGATACTAATGCTTATTTTTAGCATGTGTACTTAACTTGGAATGCACATTTGTTTTATTTGAAGTTTGAATGTATTTAAGTAGCACGTGTTGATACTAACTACTCAGTTCTTCTGTCCACTGAATAATTGCTGCCGTTGCGGGCAGAGGAATCACTTACTGTTGAAGTGTAATTGTACAGTAGGCTGACTCACTGTTGGATGCTGTCAGTCAGCAATAGGCAGTAGCAATACATCTGGGTTTTTTTATCTAAAGGATTATGTCTATTTCGGAATATATTAATAAAGAGGTCTACCTAACTGTCACATTAAGGGGATATATCATCCTTTTACAGTTTGGAAACACAGCCATTCAGCACTGCAAGACTGATTTAGGGCGTGTGTGTGTGACGGCGTGTGTTTATCATTTTCATCTTTGTGTAATTTCCATCGGCAGCTCCTCAAACTAGACTCCTTAGGGTCCACATTATATCCAGGTCGCAGGACAGACGGGGCCTCCAGACTCTCTCTCTGTCTCTCTCTCACACACACACACACACACACACACACACACACACACACACACACACACACACACACACACTGACCAACATTATTAAATCAGAACAAAGAATGCTCTTGTATGCAATAGGTGTTTCAGTGCAGAAAAGCCCACATTTGGGATGTTGGGGAGACAAGAGGTGACACTGTGACAGAGACAGAGATGCAGAAACAAGAGCAGTAGTATGAAACTAAAGATGTCATCTTATATCAATGTGAGAAACATTTCAGTAGGGACCCAAGAAGACGTCACAATTAACATTATGATTTCACTAAAATGAATAATGGATAATATTTTTTACGTGAGATAATTGCATTAGTAGCGTTATTGCTTTGCTGGATTACAGAAAACTCTTTGTAAAATGATTGTTTATAAAGAAATGGAACATGAATGCAGCCAACAAGCAATGAACAGGGGTGGAACTGCAACCCATGTTATTGTTGAGATACCAAAACCAGCAGTTTGTGCTGCAGTATTTTACATTCAACTGTGTGTGTGTGTGTGTGTGTGTGTGTGTGTGTGTGTGTGTGTGTGTGTGTGTGTGTGTGTGTGTGTGTGTGTGTGTGTGTGTGTGTGTGTGTGTGTGTGTGTGTGGCTGTAGTGCTGCTCAGTGGGTTGGGGGAATTCTAACAAGTGAATGAATGAAGATGGAATTTGATGGTCTTTTTTCGGCTATAATACGCAGAGTTGTTTTCTTTTCGTAAGTAATGTTGTATTTTCTCAAATAATGACCTTGGACATTTTAAAGTAAAATAAAAAAAGATATTATAATAGTATAATTTACTAAATTACTAATATCACCAAAGTGGTGAATAAAAAGCTTTAGTCACATCGCTGTGATAATGTATACAGATAGAAAAGCCTTCATGCTGACTCTTTCGTATTCAAGTCAGTAGTGTTGCAGATTTCCATTGAAGCCATGTTTCCATCATAACTATTACTTTGTTCTATTTCCCTCTGCGGCTCACTTTGTTTTCATAGTATCATCACAAGCAATCAAATTAAGAGTGAGAAGCTTCGACAGGTGACACAAAGGGGACAATGCTTCAGATGACATATGACCTAGAGCTGTAGTTATACCTGCTGCTACAGTGTCTTGTAGATACACCAGCAAATATCAGTACTTTCTAGGAATAACTCCTTAATAAATAACTGTGTGTGTGTGTGTGTGTGTGAATATATATGATCCACCTCATTGGTCAGCTTGAATGTGTGATCTGCCTGAAGCGACTTTAGATATAATTACATGTGTCTAATGTGCACACCAGCATGTGTTTTTCAAGCAATCGAAAACTAGAGCGAGATCAGCACTAAAGCTTTTTGAAAGCCGTCATCATCCACATTGACGTCTAACCTCAGCAGATGACCTCGGGTCAGGATGAGCCTAACAAATTACAATGGGCCGTAGATGCATCATTGCCCACTCAGGCACATACACACATCAACACACACTTGCACTCTGCACTGGGTACATTGAGCCCATCTGTGAGAGGAATCTGCAGAACATGTTCACTCGCATTTAAAAAGATGACTCGGTGTAAATGAGACTTTGCAAACATTCTTTACACCACATTATGTTTAACAATGCATCCTTAATATTAGATTTAACCAGAATCATTTTCACTTCCTGTAACAGGTGCATGTGTTGCTTCTGCCTGGGAATATTCTAGCATGAGGTAATCAGCTACCAAGCATTACTTCAGTCCTCTGTCACTCCCACCATAGAAAACCATCAAAGTGACAATTTCTTAGTGTACGGGTCAGTGAGCATCAACATGTTAAGGCAATGTCAAAGCTCCCGCTCTTCTTCAGAGACATCACGGCCCCCTCACTGCAGGAGGAACTGAATCATTGCAGAATCTTAAGATTATTCTATGTTGTTTCCTGGGGGCTATAAATCCAGCAGCTGGAATACTGACATAAAACATTTCTTCCAGTCGGCTTCAATAGATTGTTGTCCGTTACAAGTTTCACTGTGGAAAGAATAATTCATTAATTTAATGCTTGTCTTACTTTTTTCCTGGACTGGCGTGTTGTCTCATGAGGGCTGAATAATTAAAAGTTATCAATAATGTATAACTTACTGTAGTGGAGGGGATTTTTTCAATATTTTGCCAGAAATAAATCATCTTGATTACCAAGATGGGAATGTGTTGCCCATGTGGACCGTAGATGAAGATAAAGAAAACTGTGTGATATTTTTGGAAACTCCTTCATTGTAATTTCCCTTTCTTCAGGGAGATATTCTCGTGGCTACGGAATCACAGACGTCTTCATAAATACTGTTTGTTTGTTCCTACTACAGTGCCCAGTGCTCTATGTGTGTGTGAGGTTCATGCAATCTACAGTGTATGATGGCAATTAATATTAAGTTTTTCAAATATGGATTCAAGAAAAGGTGTGCAAAACATGATTAGAACTGACACAAGTGCATTATTAGGTCAATTGTACGATCCAAATATCACATAATTCATTGTGGCATTTATAGACTCGGGTAAATGTGGCCAATTATAAATCAATGAAAATGTTTTCCCCAACATCCAATAAAAAAAATGTAGTTCCTATTAAGCGATCGTATTCAAACATAGGCGCATATGTTTCTGTTTGACCAGCATTAATAACATGAGACATGTTAGAGGCAGAATCTGTGCTTCACGTCTGTCATCGATTGACATTAATCCTACATACTGTCATGTAATTAACTGAGGTTGACTTGAGGACACAATGCCTCACATATATCAAACAGATGGCACACATACATTTTTCCCAAATACTATCATCTTACACAAACGTTCTTAATGATGCAGTCTCAGTGTATTTAAAGATTAAAGGAAATACTCTTTGCAGAGATTAACAATCATTTACATAAACATGTTTGTTGCGACACTGCCACCACTGGCTCTAAAATTAATATGCTTTACACCCCCCACCTACACCGCCACCCTCCACATCTTGTGTTTGCTCTTGTCAATATTCAAAGGGCATTCGTATTTGTGGTGTGGATATGTTTACGCCAGTCAACTGTCAGTGTTGTGCTGTTTTTAAAGTGTTACTCTCCTCTGATAATGAGGTGTGTGTGGAGTGTTTTTGTTTGCTGTTTCTATTCTAGTGAAGAGTGTGGCGTGGGCAACAGTTGGCAGCGCTGCCCCCCCTCTGCTCTTTTAGCTCCGACCAGCTGATGTCAGAAGAAAAATACCGATCAGACCCCAAGGCTTTCAGAGCTAGACGCTACCTTAACCACAAACAAGCACACGCACACGTACACACACACACACACACACACACACACACACACACACACACACACACACACACACACACAATAAGGAAAATAGAGTTTCTGTTTTCAGCTAAAGGGAATTTCGAGTATGAGTCTACTGCTGGAGGAGAAATTGGTATTTCTGTCTCTATGCACAATCTGTACAAAAGCAGGAGTCTAGAAGGAAGCTTTTACTCTTTAATTGGACAGAACTTTACAGATGTTTATATAGCTGATAATATTCCACTGGTGCATATCGGCTGGAGTGAAAATGATTTCAAAATCAGAATACTGTTTATTACCAAGTTGTTTTCACATACAAGGAATTTGCTTTGGTGCATAACATAAACATAGTTTCAATTATACAAAATAAAAAAAACATGCACATAGAAGATTACACTAACATTTAAAAAGAATACTGTAAATATATCTGAATTTAATTGATATAGCTGTATAAGAAGATTACAATACAAATATGAAAAAATACTATATTTAAGCAATAGCTCATGACAGGCCGTGGTATATGGTCATTATATCACAGTTAAGGGGCGTGGTACAACCCCCTTAACTGTGATATAATGACCATATACCATGGCCTGTCGTGAGCTATTGCTTTTATAAAACGGTTACCAAGTGTGGCAATATGAAAGAAAAATACACACTCCAATTTAAATAGTTTTTATTATTAAATAATAATGTTCAAAATAAAATAGTCCCTCCGTTGCATTTTGTTTGCTTCACGATGTTCTTTTTGGTTTTTTTCCATTTGGTCTTCACGTAGCTCTGCATGTCGTCTTTTAGGGGCTGTTTTCTCTGGAGATAGGCACTGATCGATCCACTCCTCCAGAGTAAAGCTTTGTAAGTTTGTTTCTTAACGGACGTAATTTAACAGCTGTAACGGTTGTAGCTTTTTCTCAGACGCGGAGGGATACTGACTTGTTGTGAAAAGTAACTACAATTCTACCCGTGATATACGCTCATTATACCACGGCTAAGAACCAATCAGATTGCTTGATTTGACATGTCCGTTTTATAATCATATATATACAATATATCTGAATATAAATGAGAGAGCTGTGCAGTTTTAACAAGTGGTAGTTTTGTGCAGAAATGTGCAAAGAATGTTAACGTTCAAAGGATTAGGTACATTTATATAATTTCTCTGTTATATACAGTAAGCATGAGAATTAGAAATATATCTACCACCAAGTTACACAATGGGCCCAATAATACACAATGCCTCAGCAAAAGCTCTTTGTTTAAGATTTCCTTTGATGAGTTCCAATTATTTTTAAATACCTTGAGCATATGATAATATGGTATTCTCTGTAGGATTTACGACACGGAGACGCGGTGGCAAAAAGCCTTGTAACCAAGTGTTTTGAAATCTTTTAAGCAAAATATTGACCATCTGCCTGCTCTCTCATTGTAAAGATAGACACAGAGGAGAGCAATCAGCGTGTGCACGTTCCTTGGTCTCTTTCTCTCGCCATCTTTGTGTACATCAAAGCTGCACTGAATACCACCAGAAATGCTCTTCTCCAAGGGAACACACAACTGCCGCATGGAGATAATGGCCCCTTCTTTGCTCACCAATTTACTTTGAAAATTAATTAAATCTTCCTTGTTAAGGTTTTAGGGCTCTCTGAGGGATTGAGCATGAGAGGACTGCATGTATAGTATATGTGTGTAAGAGAGAGATGGGGAGAATATGTGTTTGTGTGTGTGAAATACTGTAATGTGTGTGGAGGATGCTGCATGAAGGCAGGGAGGATGCATGAAAAGCTCTCCTTCGGTTCCAGACTGTTGTAATCTGCCTGTAGTGAATTTGTTTGGAGGAATCAGTCCTGCTACTGTATCGGGGGAAGACATGTAAGATTGTCCTTGTTATAAAGCTACATTTTGTCATTTATTTATTGCTGAAACTAAGTACATGTTTTGTCATTTGGGACGGGATACTGAGACAAACCAGGAGTGTAAATAACAGGTGTAACTGAGGTCTCAAGGTGTAGAGGCTTAGTAGCGATAAATAACAATAACAGGCTGTCGACTGTGTCAAAAATATAAATACCTGAGTGAGTAACTAAATGGATCAAATAAAGGCTTGGTGTTCGAAGGCACGTGGTCCTATCAGCAGGCCTGCCGCTCTTTCCAGTGATGCCACACTGTGTCCGTACTATGTTTGTGTTTTGCCAGCAGAAGGAGAACCATCTGGTCAAACGCATGATCATTTGAGTTTCCTAAAGCAATTACATTTGGCATGGACGGACCTCAAACGCGCTATTGTTAAGTATTTCCTCAAAGTTTCATATCATTTTAGCCTAAATCAAGGAGTATTCGTTCTGAAAACACCCACTGGATACTGTTATGCAGTCAGACACTCTGGACTAATAAGTGACTATGAAGATCTAAATGGTGTTGATTTCACTCACCTCCTCTCTATATTACCCAACGTCAATAACAACCAATACAACCAGGCATTGAAGATGAAAATGTAATATGACATGCAGTGTGTTTGTGAGCCAGCCAACCACAGAGCTGATGAGCAGCAGCAGCTCTTAGTGTGTAGCAGTGAAACAAATGTGATCGTCTCAGCACTAGTAGTAGTGATTGTAATAGTTTGGAAGTCGGAATGGAAGCCGTTTAGCTGAATTATGGGGTTTTGTGTGAAGTGTTCCAGGACAGTGGCACTGATGAAGCACTGCATGCAGCGACTGTAGCTGATCATTATGTAAACAAAGCACACATCAAGATGCTTAATTTCCATATCAGCACAAAATGTTGTCTCGGCAGTGCCTTATCTCCTAGAGGAAAGCAGCATAGTGGGAATATGCCCTCGCACAACTTCCTGTTTCCCATCCTTATAAAATGTAGTTAGTAATGTAATGATGTCGATGGAGAACAAAGCTCCTGCAGCTTTTTACAGCCCTCCGCTGTAATGGCTGAGAAAACTGTTGTTTCCTTGTAGCAAAGAGCGCTGCATAGATGTGGTTAGACTACTAGGCTATTTTTATAGGCACTGAGGTTGCTTTCAGGGCAGCAGCAGCTCAGAAACTCTCTTTACTCAGGTAGGATTCATATTCACAGGGAAACACACACATACACACACACTCTATTCATCCACTGCCCTCAGGGAGACAGAGCATCCTGCTGGCTGTGAGTGTTTGATGTTGAAATGGTCCACCCCAGCTTCATAAGAGCCCCCTATTGCAGGAGAAATGGTCTAAATGTCACACTCCAACCTTCACTGGGCTGCTCTGCGTGCGTGCGTGTGTGTGTGTGTGTGTGTGTGTATGCAAGAGTGTACATGTAACATGTAGCCATGCACGTAGCAGTATGTGGCGAGGGGGAGCTATTTCTGGAATACAAAATGAGGTCACAGATGGAAATGGCTGAACTTAAGTGATTTCTGTTCGGTTGATGTTACACCACTACATGACAGCAGCAATGTCCTTTCTATTTATTACCTAATCGCAGATACCAGTGACGGGAACTGTTATTGTCTGTCAAGATGCACCTTCAGATGTCACACGTTTCTTTGCAAAAGAGTTTGAATCAACGACAAGACAGGAAAAAGCCTTAGGGAGATGTGGCACATCGGGACGAGACACACTCACAAAACATGGCACGTACACACATCTGTGTGTAGAACTCTTCAGGCTATAGGTCACTGAGTGTCTGACAGTAACAGAATAATGTAGTTAACCTTTGCTTGGGGTTGTTGCACAGCAAAATCACAACAAACCTCTCTGTCCTCATCTCTTCTGCCTGTCTCATGCCATGTGATAAACGTGTATTTTATAGAGAACGGTTTGTTCGGAAAAGTTTTACTACCCTGTCTGTCTGTCTGCCTGTCTGTCTGTCTGTCTGTCTGTCTGTCTGTCTGTCTGTCTGCCTGTCTGTCCACCTGTCTGTCCACCTGTCTGTCTGCCTGTCTGCCTGCCTGTCTGTCTGTCTGTCCACCTGTCTGTCTGTCTGTCTGTATGCCTGTCCGTCTGTCTGTCCACCTGTCTGTCTGTCTGTCCGCCTGTCTGTCTGTTCTGCTTCTGTCACTCATCTATGCTCTTTACGGGGCCTCGCTCACCAGAATATGGGCCGTGTTAAACTATGAGATCAGGTTTGTCTGTGCCGCCGAACAGCTGAACATTTTTGGGTAAAATATATAATTGTTGTGTTTCCCACCAATAATGTGGTTGTGATTTGTTATTGTTATTATTTTTATGGGGGGTAAAGTTGTCCTCTTATGATACACCATACTCGGAAAACATATGGAATTTGATTTCCAGGTCTGGAGGTATGGACACATATTTGGGTTTACAGACTATTGCCCCTATTCTGTTTTCTAAAATATAAAAAAAAAAAAAATATGTAGAAACAAAGATCACACAAGAAGAGTGTTTTTCATGGCATTTACGCCACCAACATATTTACCACTGTGAGAGAGCACGGGCCAGAGCGAGCTTGATGTGGTCGAAAGCAAGAAGTACGGCTTGCTGCCTTTACGCTGTACGTCACAGCCTGCATAACAGAATTGCCCTAAGTGCAAGATGTTTGACAGTGGGTCGTCATCGAACTTTCTGGCTTGGCAATCCCAAATATAAAGGCTGGATGCCTAAGGGTTGTAAATGGATATAGAAAGCCAGATGCAACTTTGTTTTGAAATTGTTTTGACATCTCCAAAATTGGGGCGGTGGCAATTGTAAGCTATAAGCAAGGGCAACAGGACTGTAGTGTTGTCACAGCATTGTCTGCACCAAGAGTCACAAAGTCAAAAATGGCCTGAAAAATCTGCAGAAAAGTCTAGAAAATGGAGTCTGAAAAACAAACGGTATTCTGAGATAGAAAATGTGTCGGAACCCTGTGATAATTACAAAGTAGTGGTGAGTCACACCACACAAAGCAAGCTTAATGATTACCCCCTAATATCCTGTTTACACTCTACAGACTACACTAACTGTATCTTCACAGACCGTCACCACAGGTCTGGCTTTGGAACTTTTAACATTAAAAAAAGCTTAAAACGGTGTGATAGACTTTACAGACAGATTCCAAATATTATATACTGTCGGCAATGTATTTACTACAGCTAGCTAGCAGCTTTGTTAGCTGTATTGCTTTACCACTGGGCTTTCCTTTGTCTTGTATTCCTTGATGAGCACTTTATAAAACTTTTGTGACCTCTAGTTTTTTAAATAAAACACCTCCTAATAGAAAACTTGTATTTAGAATTAGATGAGTGTTTGCACTGATTTATAACTGAAAGGAAATGATAAAAATATATTCCTTAGTGGTATCTTTGTCATGCTATGTAGTGGAAAGCAGTGAACTTGGCTGTATTGTAATGTCTCTGTACTGAGTTCAGATAAAATGTGTTAAACTCAGAGTTTAAGTCAACACAACACCTCATTCTGTGCCCACTCATGTTAGCAAAGCAACAATTAATGTTCTTGGTTATGTAAAGCTCACTGCTCTTCACCGTGTTGATGCCTGGATGAGTTCCATCACATTAAATTCTAGTGTGTATGTGTCTGTGTCTGTGTGTGCGTGTGCGTGTGCGTGTGCGTGTGCGTGTGCGTGCGCGAGTGTGTCTCCGTCTCTCAGTATGCAACCCGACCAAGCAGCTGCCAAGAGCTTAGCAGGCTGTTGCTAGGCAATGCCATTTAAAATCCATCCGTCTCTGTATGTTGGAAGCAGGGTAGATGTGTTTGTCTCTCGTGTTGTTGCTAATACCGGGGTGGAAACTGGAATAGCGCGAGCCATTTGCCTTGTTAGCTCTGCACAATATTTTCATTCTTTCAAAAGTGCAGCTTTGTTGGTGGGAGGCTGATTTGGCCTCAGATGACTTCCCAAACAAAGAAAATTAAGCGGCTTTCTAGGGAGCTGTTTAGTAATAGCATAAAGAAATAGGGTGTTTGCCATTTGACGATTAGTTTTAAAGAATATCATTATAGCCCATTCTTGTGTGAAACGCTGCAATGCTATTACAGCAAAATGTGCGGAGGTGTATCTGTGTGTGCTTCATTCAACAGCAAGCACATGTTTTTCTTTGAAGTTGTAATCTTCAGTGTGGGCCTATAAATACATCTCTGGTTTGCTGTCCCCTGTCAGGTGTTGATGTAACACAGTAGTAATTCAATCTATATCCCGGTTATGTAATGTTTTCCATTAATGGCTGGAAGCGTCCAGGTCTTGGAATTATTCCTCTGCAGTACAGTGTGCCACCTGGGTCCCCGTGCTGTTTGGGATGGATTTAACCAGATAGTTCGCCTGAGCAGTGACAAACAAAGAGCAAAACCAGCGCCTACAAACTCTCCACAGACAAAGGAAAAAGGACATAGTACAACCGTTTGGTTGATAGGTGATCTGTAAGGAGTAAAGTGCAACAAGTCTACAGCTGCTCTGTGAGGCTGTACTGACTGGCTAAATGCTAATGTTAGAAAGCTAACTCGCAATGACGATGCTAACAAGCAGATTGCATAGGTATAATGTTTAGCAAATTATCCATATTAGTATTAGTACGCAGTACTTCCCCAAGTGGCACTAAACACTAAGGCTAACCTACTTGCATGAATTATCAAAATAGTTGGCCATTATCTTTCTGTTGATCGACTAATCGCTAAATTGTCTCATCCTTTCAGCTCTGCTCAACACAAAGTTCAGCTGATGATGATGGGAATGTTATTAGTTTGCAGGTATTTGGTCATAAACTAAAGCATTTGACAAATAAAAATGCGCTTGAAGATAAGGGATTCAATTAGTACAATTTATCCTCTGGGGGGACCATGAATGTCCCGATAAAATTCCATTAAAACCAATAGTTTTCTTTTGATATTTCGGCCTGGAACCAAAGTGATGAACACTTTCCTCAGGCCTTAATGTGTCAAAGTCCGTCTGGTACCACTGTGTGCATACAGGTGACATCAGTGACAAAATGTGCATTCTTCTTTAATTCCTTAAAAGCAGGTCC
Source organism: Cottoperca gobio (assembly GCF_900634415.1). Lineage (NCBI taxonomy): Eukaryota > Metazoa > Chordata > Actinopteri > Perciformes > Bovichtidae > Cottoperca > Cottoperca gobio. The sequence goes on from NC_041357.1 coordinate 6,020,127, forward strand.
ATCCAGCGAAAACATGGATTATCCAGCATAATCCGACAGAACTGAAAACATGTCTTTTTTTTATTCCTATGATTGAGCGTAGTGTTTAAATGCTGTCTGTTACTCTATCATAAGCTCAGTCAGTCATCTTTGGACATTATTCCAGTTTAGGCCACAGGGGTTGCAGTACTGCACTGACAGATGGGGACTTCAAACCCAGAGCCCAAATTCACACCCAGGCTTTAGCATTGATCTCTCTCACACATCCACCCTCAAGTACTCAGAGTTGTGCAAGATGTTATTGTTTCACAGCCAGGTTTATTGGCGAGCTAATTACACACATTTAACCTTAATATGATTTGCAATACATGTGGGTTTGCAACTGTTTATTCATCATTGTTGTTCAGCACTTAAGAAAAGTGATGGAAGGGGAATGGAAGCAATACTTGAATTTGCTTGCTTCACACATTACAATTTTCTTTTCTAATGAAAATCTTG
>NC_041357.1:6022870-6040370 GCF_900634415.1 Cottoperca gobio
CGGTAGCACGTATGCGGCAGATTTTCCCTAATTAATACTGTAGGTCAAAAGCTGTTAAAGCAGCTGTGCTTTCATCCAAGTGCGGAATAATTACGGTCTCCACCTGTTAGACATGCCGTCCATTTGCAGTCTAATAATGAAGCTTATTTTCAGTTATTTCTTGATGAGCTTTTTGTGACACAAAATAACATAAGTATAAACATCAGAAGCATTAAAGTGCTGCATAAGCTTCTGTCCGTCACCAGAATTAGATTTCCCCTCGTGGGTCCTGATGATGCAGGCTGACAATCGCCAACTGTCCAATGAAAGAGTTACCGGTCAGTCTGTTTAACTTCATGTGTACTCCTCCTGATTTGTTTGTAAAAAGTCAGCATGAACAGACACCGGGCCAGAACTGAAATTCAACAATGTATCTTTTTTTCCCCCTTGGAAAAGTGTGAAAGCATCCTGAATGACCTTTCGACAAGGACTTTGCACTGCTCGTCTATTGTGTCTCTTTCAACCTTCCTCCTGTTGTCACTAATATTGTGTCCGCTGTTGTATTGGCTAATTCTGATTTCTTTTTCCAAATGTTGTTGCAGTGGGTTGCAGTGCTGTTGGATTTCCAGTGGAAGGACACAGTTTGGAGCTTTGTGCCAGCGAAACCCAGCCAACCCATGGCCCTGCACTTCGGGGACTACAACCTGGACGGCTTCCCTGATGCCCTGGTAGTCCTCCGCAACACCACTGGCAGGTAGGAGAGATATTTGTTGGTGTCGTGTTCTGCAGAAATACTACTTATGTGTGTAAGGTTGAGATGTGTAGATAATGCTTTTGTCATTTTGGATTATACCCACAGCTAGGTTCCTCTAGGTCAGGGGTGTCAAACTCAAATACACAATGGGCCAAAATAAAAAAATCGATACAAGTCTAGGGCCGGAGTGGTTCAATGTTTATTGCAAAACTTATTGAAATGAACTTATTGCACATATTGAACCTGGAACTAACAAAGCTTTAGTTATTGCCTATAAATCAACATTAAATATGAAATAAAAAATCAGTTGCATACATTTCTTATGGCTCTATCTGCAGCTTTTCCAAAGTAATTTTTAATGAAAACATTTTTCCACAGGCCAACAACAGCCAAAAAATAATTTCCTTCAAAGAAAAACCAAACATGCCCTGTGGTAGCAAGAAAAAAGTGCAAAAAGGAAACCCATTAAAGCTCAGTTTGCTGCTCTGTGATGCACACTAGTCTAAGCCAGATACTTGGCATCTCATCTTGGATGCAAGTTCATCAACGTTAGGGGTCAGGCTCTGAGCTGAGGAAATCCTCAGGATTGAGTGAAGGTGTTCATCAGTAAGACGAGTCCTGTGTGATGTTTTGTTTATCTTCATCAAAGAGAACAGTTGTTCTTTAAGAGTTTGGGCAGCTGAGGCATTGTGTCTGGGATGAAACGTGGAAACTGTGCAGCGCCCACAGAGTCATACGTTGCCTTGAGTGAGTCACTACATTGGAGTTCAATCAGCTCCATTTGTATGTTGGTTGGTGCGCTTTCCACGTCAGCTGTAAATAGGTTACTGAGCAGTTCAAACCTGCACCTGAACCTTTTTGGGGCTTCAAAGTCGGCAAATCGCCGTGTGAAGTCGCCACCAAGTATGCCTGAGTTTTTCAGCCAAACTGTGCACTGGGAACACGGCGGGCGAGACCTGCTCTTTCATAGTTTGGCAGCACGGAAAATGGCTCAACTTTTCTTGCAGCATTTGCGTTTCCCACAGGCGCAGCTTGGTTTTAAAAGCCCTCACTGCAGCGTACATGTCTGTGATCACACGGTCCCCGCTCCTGAAGCTGCAGGCTGAGCGTATTGAGATGGCTCGTGATGTCACACAGAAAACTTTTGATCCCGGAGCTCTGTTGTGTCTTTCCCTTTACTTTCCATGAACTGACAGATTTCATCACGCAACTCGAAACATCTTTTCAGTACTTTTCCTTGGCTTAGCCATCGCACCTCTGTGTGATAAGGCAAGTCACCATATTCTGAAACCCAACTCCTCCAGAAAAGACCTGGCGGTGATTTAAACCTTTGGCTCTTATGAAGTTGACTGCTCGTACATGTTCCATTTTGAAGGCTTTGCCACACAACGCTTCTTGGTGTATGATGCAGTGATAAGTTGTCAGCTCACCTGCGCCGTATTCCTTCCACATTTTCTCCCGAATCCTGCCTACCAATCCACTCTTTTAACCGCACATCGTTGGCGCTGCATCTGTTGTCAGTCCCACAAGTTTATCCCAAGGCAGCCCTCATTTCATTTACACACCTAGATACCTCTTCAAATAGATATTTTCCCGTAGTTGTGCCACGCATTGATCTTAATCCCAAAAGTTCCTCTGTTACGCATAGATTTGAGTCCACTCCACAGATGAAAATGGACAGCTGGGCAGTATCAGAAGTGTCGCTGCTGTCATCCACAGCAAGGGAGTATGCGATGAAATCTTTTCCTTTTCCTACCAGCTGTTGTTGTAGATTGGTGGCAAGCTCACGTACACGAGCAGCAACAGTGTTTCTGCTTAGGCTCACATTTGAAAACGCTTGCCTTTTATCTGGGCACACGACGTCGCAAACTTTCATCGTGCAGTTTTTAACAAATTCTCCCTCGTTAAAGGGCCGGCCTGATTTAGCTACCTCTGCTGCCACAATATAACTAGCCTTTACAACAGCCTCACTTTGTGATTTGGCTTTTGTGAACATAGCCTGCTGTGACACCAGACATCTTTTCAACTCTTCTACCTTCTGGAGCCTCTGTTTCATGTCCAGATGCTTGTACCTGTCGTGGTGTTTCGTTTCATAGTGTCGTCTTATATTATAATCTTTGATTACAGCCACACCGTCTCCGCACACAAGACCGACGGGTTTGCCCTTTACGAACATATACTCTGCCGCCCACCTGCCTTGAAAACCCCTGTTTTCAAAGTCCATCTTTCGTTTAGCCATTTTTTGGGTAGTGGGATAGCTGAAAGTTGACGGCTGCTGATGAAAGAGTGGGAGTGGCAAGGGCTCGCGCTTTCGGGGCCTCGATTTAACGCGCCAACGCAGTGGCAGTGCATTGTGGGATTTGTAGTATTAGTGGTGCGTGCAATATACCGGCGGACCAGTTCTAATATTAATCATTAATTATCCTGCGGGTCAAAGATAATTCCACCTTGAGTTTGACATATGTGCTCTAGGTCTAGGACCTTATTTAAGATAATATCTAGTAAATTAATGAGATATTTTTTAAATGAAACTAATCCCTGCTTGGCAGGAGATCCCTTAGAATCCTGTCAAGTAGGTCCCTGAACCCCACTCCAACTGATGGTTCCAGTACTATGCCTCACTTCATGACTCATTGGTGCAGAGACACACAGTTTCAGAGAGTCCACATCCAGGGATTGCATATGCTACACACAGTTACATACAAATGGTGTTTGCATTGTTATAACTTGAAAATCGATGCCATGAGAATCATACATTTCATGCAAATCCATATCCTCTCAACACTCGCTTCATTTGTTGCCAACATGTCATGTTCTGATGAGATTACACTAACTATAGTATTCCAGCGGAACACAAAGTGAAATTGATTGGAACCTAATAACTCAAGATGCATACTTAAAGGGTTTATGTAAATCGGTTTAGCTTCAAATCTATAAATGTTTTATTTCACCACATGGAGGATTTACTCATTACTTTACTGTGAAATGACTGTACTTGCAATGACATATTATCATGTTGGTTAAAATTAAAAAATAACGCCTCTATTGATATAAATGATCAAACAAAGTAGAGCAGGGATAATTAAATATAATGATTTTAATAAATGCAACTCATTTGGTATCTACATATTAATGCTGATACACATATGCAACAAATAATTGGAATTGGTTCTGCAGTCTTCATCTGTTTCAGATTACAACCTTTGAAGAACAGCTCTCATCCTCATACCCACAGAATGACAATATATTCAAAGTACAGCAGTTTTCAAAGGGAGATTAATTCAATCTTCTCATTAATAAATCATAAGATATCAGATGAAGCATAAATTAAGGTGATTGCTGACACTTTTGCATTCATGACACAGTGCAAAACAGTCCTTGGCTGCTGGATAGAGATTTGAAATGTGTTGCACGTAGCAATAGGAATCTATGACATTGTAGTATAATGAAGAAGTGTTTACCATCCAGTTCACCAGAGCACGGACTGGGAGAGCAAGGCAGCTAAGGTGACTGTTCTTCAGTTTACGGACATGGCGACTGATAGGCCAGTCCTTTTTAAAAATCACTGCAGCATGTGCTAGGACGTTAACGCCATGGACACTAGTGTGTGTGTGTGGGTGTGGGTGTGTGTGTGTGTGGGTGTGTGTGTGTGTGAGGACCTATGTGGATTATCTGGCCTCAGAGATGAAGATAAAATAGCTGAAGGGGTCATGGCTGTGATTGTTTATGCATACTAATTGTTTCGGGGGTGTGTGCGTGTCGGAAATAGTAAGATGTTGGGTAAGAGCTTCAAAAGACACGAGCATGTGAACCCTACTTTCTTGTCTAGGCTCTATACCAGTAATCACCAGTAAAACCGGTCGGGCTTAACTATTTGCAGTCAGCCTCATCTAGAAACGACTTCTGTCTGACCAGCTCTAATCACACAAGCTATAGCTTCTTTCTTTTTTCCCTCCCTTCCTCCATTTACGTCCCATTTTTAAGCCTGAGCATTGTAATCCCGCACTGGGCCATAGATGTCATTGCGGAAGTGCTTGCCAATACAATTTGACCCCATCAGTAACAATTTGAACTACATGATCAGCATACAGAGGATGAGGATGAAGAGATGAAAAGAGGTCAGGGTGGTAAGAAAGAAGAACGGATTAAAGGTTAGAGAAGTATTTGAATGTCTTCTGGTTTGAATCCCTGAACATGTGAAATCCAGACCTCTAAGAAGTACCAGTGACGTGCAACGAGCAAAACCCCAAACGGTGTCGGTGGCTTCTCTAGGAAGTTCTTACTGTGTATTAGGTGTGTCCCCGACTAAGAATTTACATCAAAGCTTAACAGTCAAGGCTAGCCTATAGTCGACTGTTCATCCAATTTATTTATGTTTTGTTGTGTTTAAGCTTTATGTATCTAGAAAAATGGCGAAATGTGTTGTGTGAGACGGACACAACCCGGTTTTCCTCACCTGCTTGCTTTTGGTGGTTGCAAACTGAGCTTTTGGCTGTAATTCCATCGCCTCCATTGTAGGTGAACGTAAATGATGGGACAGTGAACGAGAGAGAGAGCTGTTTCCACTCACTTCCCCTGCTGATATTCACAGAGAATCGTTCATAAATTCAGAATATATTTAGCGCTCCGATTGTGCTCGGCCTACTTTCTTATGCGAGTGCTCTGATTAATAAGTGTTTTCTATGAGTTTGAAATGGTAGCCTTTTATATTGTTGTCATTTAGCCTTTCTGAGGCCACCGCCAAGATGCAGCTTCAGTGGTCTCGCAAATTTGATTAGAGCAACTTAGTCTACATGGTGATTAATTCACACACACTAGAGAGATTGATTGAAAGCACAGTTGTTTTCAAATTACTATTAATAGGCTGATATTTATGCCAAAGTTGGCTATACGTATATATCGTGATTTGCTGAGAGAAACAAAGCAGCAGCCTTATATGAATGGAATGATCTTCTGTTTCACAGCCACATTTTCCCGTCAACTGTGAGATTGGAAATTGAATCGGGTTCCTTAGATCAAGTTGTCGAATACTCGACTCCTACATAAAGTAGGGAAATGTATTAGTGCTCCGGCAAGTCAATGTCATAAAGTCATAGTAATTCTGATCTGCATTGCTTTTTTTGAGTAAAGGCACAAGGTTTCAGAGGTCATCTTTGAGCGATGGGATGTGCTTGTTTTTGTTCAGACATTTTATCAAATGCATCCTGTCTACTCGCCTGCTTTGGATTCAGCAGCACTCACGCAGTACTAACCGAATGCCCTCTGCTTACCAAATATGTGTACAGCCCACATCTGATCTATTTTAACTCCCTCTCCCTTTTCCACCCCTCTTTCTTTCTTTCTCTCTCGTCTTCCTCTCCATCTCTACTCCTTCTTCCTTCCAAGTGGTTATTTATAGCTGCTTTTCAGATAAAAGTCTTTCTAGTCCGTGTCACTCCTCCTCCGAGAAAAATTATTGCTGATTTAAATGTTTAAAATAGGAAGACTGAAGGAGTAGAGGGTGTGAGATGAGAGTAATTGGATGGTAATCGATGGAACAATGAGCAGAAGGAATAAATAGAGTTGGGAGGTCGGCTGAGAATGCATGAGGTTTTGTGATATAGCTCATGTGTGTTGGGCGTGGCTTTGACAAAACAAGTGATTTGCTTATATTACTTCAGAAGGCAATATTTGTCTAATGCTTTTTTGTTGATTGCCCAGCTACTACTACAAAACAACTAGTTGACCATATAGAATAGCATGGAATGTGCACGGTGCAATGAACATGAACATTTTTGGGCCAAGCATCCATCCAATTTCTGCCACTTGGGTCTGGGGGTGGAGGCAACGAGCCAAACAGAGTCCAGATAGCCTCCGCCATGACCTCATTCTCTTCTTGAGGGCTGCCAAAGCGTTCAAATGCCAAATGGGATACAAATACCCTTCCGCATATTGGTCTGCCCAGGGTCTCCTCCCAGAGGCGCCAACGCCTCTGTCCAGGAGACATTCTAATCAGATGCTCCCCCCGTCCCCCTGACACCCCGCAGAGTGTCTCATTTAATCTCTGATCTCTTTCTTTCAGTCACCACTCAGAGCTTACAGCTATAGGTGAACAATTGAAAGTAGATGGACTTATATTGAAAGCTTTGCCTTCACCACCTGTCAGTGATTTTCCATCGTACCTTGTTCACTGTGTCTCCTTCAGTGCACCGTACTCGCATACAGACACTGAGAGGGAACTTTGTCCAGCAAATGATGTAGGAACCCACGGATCCCAAAAGAGTCCACTGTACATCGCTCTTCAGTTGCTCGGGATACTAATGCTTATTTTTAGCATGTGTACTTAACTTGGAATGCACATTTGTTTTATTTGAAGTTTGAATGTATTTAAGTAGCACGTGTTGATACTAACTACTCAGTTCTTCTGTCCACTGAATAATTGCTGCCGTTGCGGGCAGAGGAATCACTTACTGTTGAAGTGTAATTGTACAGTAGGCTGACTCACTGTTGGATGCTGTCAGTCAGCAATAGGCAGTAGCAATACATCTGGGTTTTTTTATCTAAAGGATTATGTCTATTTCGGAATATATTAATAAAGAGGTCTACCTAACTGTCACATTAAGGGGATATATCATCCTTTTACAGTTTGGAAACACAGCCATTCAGCACTGCAAGACTGATTTAGGGCGTGTGTGTGTGACGGCGTGTGTTTATCATTTTCATCTTTGTGTAATTTCCATCGGCAGCTTCTCAAACTAGACTCCTTAGGGTCCACATTATATCCAGGTCGCAGGACAGACGGGGCCTCCAGACTCTCTCTCTGTCTCTCTCTCACACACACACACACACACACACACACACACACACAAACACTGACCAACATTATTAAACCCACATTTGGGATGTTGGGGAGACAAGAGGTGACACTGTAACAGAGACAGAGATGCAGAAACAAGAGCAGTAGTATGAAACTAAAGATGTCATCTTATATCAATGTGAGAAACATTTCAGTAGGGACCCAAGAAGACGTCACAATTAACATTATGATTTCACTAAAATGAATAATGGATAATATTTTTTACGTGAGATAATTGCATTAGTAGCGTTATTGCTTTGCTGGATTACAGAAAACTCTTTGTAAAATGATTGTTTATAAAGAAATGGAACATGAATGCAGCCAACAAGCAATGAACAGGGGTGGAACTGCAACCCATGTTATTGTTGAGATACCAAAACCAGCAGTTTGTGCTGCAGTATTTTACATTCAACTGTGTGTGTGTGTGTGTGTGTGTGTGTGTGTGTGTGTGTGTGTGTGTGTGTGTGTGTGTGTGTGTGTGTGTGTGTGTGTGTGTGTGTGTGTGTGTGTGTGGCTGTAGTGCTGCTCAGTGGGTTGGGGGAATTCTAACAAGTGAATGAATGAAGATGGAATTTGATGGTCTTTTTTCGGCTATAATACGCAGAGTTGTTTTCTTTTCGTAAGTAATGTTGTATTTTCTCAAATAATGACCTTGGACATTTTAAAGTAAAATAAAAAAGATATTATAATAGTATAATTTACTAAATTACTAATATCACCAAAGTGGTGAATAAAAAGCTTTAGTCACATCGCTGTGATAATGTATACAGATAGAAAAGCCTTCATGCTGACTCTTTCGTATTCAAGTCAGTAGTGTTGCAGATTTCCATTGAAGCCATGTTTCCATCATAACTATTACTTTGTTCTATTTCCCTCTGCGGCTCACTTTGTTTTCATAGTATCATCACAAGCAATCAAATTAAGAGTGAGAAGCTTCGACAGGTGACACAAAGGGGACAATGCTTCAGATGACATATGACCTAGAGCTGTAGTTATACCTGCTGCTACAGTGTCTTGTAGATACACCAGCAAATATCAGTACTTTCTAGGAATAACTCCTTAATAAATAACTGTGTGTGTGTGTGTGTGTGAATATATATGATCCACCTCATTGGTCAGCTTGAATGTGTGATCTGCCTGAAGCGACTTTAGATATAATTACATGTGTCTAATGTGCACACCAGCATGTGTTTTTCAAGCAATCGAAAACTAGAGCGAGATCAGCACTAAAGCTTTTTGAAAGCCGTCATCATCCACATTGACGTCTAACCTCAGCAGATGACCTCGGGTCAGGATGAGCCTAACAAATTACAATGGGCCGTAGATGCATCATTGCCCACTCAGGCACATACACACATCAACACACACTTGCACTCTGCATGGGTACATTGAGCCCATCTGTGAGAGGAATCTGCAGAACATGTTCACTCGCATTTAAAAAGATGACTCGGTGTAAATGAGACTTTGCAAACATTCTTTACACCACATTATGTTTAACAATGCATCCTTAATATTAGATTTAACCAGAATCATTTTCACTTCCTGTAACAGGTGCATGTGTTGCTTCTGCCTGGGAATATTCTAGCATGAGGTAATCAGCTACCAAGCATTACTTCAGTCCTCTGTCACTCCCACCATAGAAAACCATCAAAGTGACAATTTCTTAGTGTACGGGTCAGTGAGCATCAACATGTTAAGGCAATGTCAAAGCTCCCGCTCTTCTTCAGAGACATCACGGCCCCCTCACTGCAGGAGGAACTGAATCATTGCAGAATCTTAAGATTATTCTATGTTGTTTCCTGGGGGCTATAAATCCAGCAGCTGGAATACTGACATAAAACATTTCTTCCAGTCGGCTTCAATAGATTGTTGTCCGTTACAAGTTTCACTGTGGAAAGAATAATTCATTAATTTAATGCTTGTCTTACTTTTTTCCTGGACTGGCGTGTTGTCTCATGAGGGCTGAATAATTAAAAGTTATCAATAATGTATAACTTACTGTAGTGGAGGGGATTTTTTCAATATTTTGCCAGAAATAAATCATCTTGATTACCAAGATGGGAATGTGTTGCCCATGTGGACCGTAGATGAAGATAAAGAAAACTGTGTGATATTTTTGGAAACTCCTTCATTGTAGTTTCCCTTTCTTCAGGGAGATATTCTCGTGGCTACGGAATCACAGACGTCTTCATAAATACTGTTTGTTTGTTCCTACTACAGTGCCCAGTGCTCTGTGTGTGTGAGGTTCATGCAATCTACAGTGTATGATGGCAATTAATATTAAGTTTTTCAAATATGGATTCAAGAAAAGGTGTGCAAAACATGATTAGAACTGACACAAGTGCATTATTAGGTCAATTGTACGATCCAAATATCACATAATTCATTGTGGCATTTATAGACTCGGGTAAATGTGGCCAATTATAAATCAATGAAAATGTTTTCCCCAACATCCAATAAAAAAAATGTAGTTCCTATTAAGCGATCGTATTCAAACATAGGCGCATATGTTTCTGTTTGACCAGCATTAATAACATGAGACATGTTAGAGGCAGAATCTGTGCTTCACGTCTGTCATCGATTGACATTAATCCTACATACTGTCATGTAATTAACTGAGGTTGACTTGAGGACACAATGCCTCACATATATCAAACAGATGGCACACATACATTTTTCCCAAATACTATCATCTTACACAAACGTTCTTAATGATGCAGTCTCAGTGTATTTAAAGATTAAAGGAAATACTCTTTGCAGAGATTAACAATCATTTACATAAACATGTTTGTTGCGACACTGCCACCACTGGCTCTAAAATTAATATGCTTTACACCCCCCACCTACACCGCCACCCTCCACATCTTGTGTTTGCTCTTGTCAATATTCAAAGGGCATTCGTATTTGTGGTGTGGATATGTTTACGCCAGTCAACTGTCAGTGTTGTGCTGTTTTTAAAGTGTTACTCTCCTCTGATAATGAGGTGTGTGTGGAGTGTTTTTGTTTGCTGTTTCTATTCTAGTGAAGAGTGTGGCGTGGGCAACAGTTGGCAGCGCTGCCCCCCCTCTGCTCTTTTAGCTCCGACCAGCTGATGTCAGAAGAAAAATACCGATCAGACCCCAAGGCTTTCAGAGCTAGACGCTACCTTAACCACAAACAAGCACACGCACACGTACACACACACACACACACACACACACACACACACACACACACACACACACACACACACACAATAAGGAAAATAGAGTTTCTGTTTTCAGCTAAAGGGAATTTCGAGTATGAGTCTACTGCTGGAGGAGAAATTGGTATTTCTGTCTCTATGCACAATCTGTACAAAAGCAGGAGTCTAGAAGGAAGCTTTTACTCTTTAATTGGACAGAACTTTACAGATGTTTATATAGCTGATAATATTCCACTGGTGCATATCGGCTGGAGTGAAAATGATTTCAAAATCAGAATACTGTTTATTACCAAGTTGTTTTCACATACAAGGAATTTGCTTTGGTGCATAACATAAACATAGTTTCAATTATACAAAATAAAAAAAACATGCACATAGAAGATTACACTAACATTTAAAAAGAATACTGTAAATATATCTGAATTTAATTGATATAGCTGTATAAGAAGATTACAATACAAATATGAAAAAATACTATATTTAAGCAATAGCTCATGACAGGCCGTGGTATATGGTCATTATATCACAGTTAAGGGGCGTGGTACAACCCCCTTAACTGTGATATAATGACCATATACCATGGCCTGTCGTGAGCTATTGCTTTTATAAAACGGTTACCAAGTGTGGCAATATGAAAGAAAAATACACACTCCAATTTAAATAGTTTTTATTATTAAATAATAATGTTCAAAATAAAATAGTCCCTCCGTTGCATTTTGTTTGCTTCACGATGTTCTTTTTGGTTTTTTTCCATTTGGTCTTCACGTAGCTCTGCATGTCGTCTTTTAGGGGCTGTTTTCTCTGGAGATAGGCACTGATCGATCCACTCCTCCAGAGTAAAGCTTTGTAAGTTTGTTTCTTAACGGACGTAATTTAACAGCTGTAACGGTTGTAGCTTTTTCTCAGACGCGGAGGGATACTGACTTGTTGTGAAAAGTAACTACAATTCTACCCGTGATATACGCTCATTATACCACGGCTAAGAACCAATCAGATTGCTTGATTTGACATGTCCGTTTTATAATCATATATATACAATATATCTGAATATAAATGAGAGAGCTGTGCAGTTTTAACAAGTGGTAGTTTTGTGCAGAAATGTGCAAAGAATGTTAACGTTCAAAGGATTAGGTACATTTATATAATTTCTCTGTTATATACAGTAAGCATGAGAATTAGAAATATATCTACCACCAAGTTACACAATGGGCCCAATAATACACAATGCCTCAGCAAAAGCTCTTTGTTTAAGATTTCCTTTGATGAGTTCCAATTATTTTTAAATACCTTGAGCATATGATAATATGGTATTCTCTGTAGGATTTACGACACGGAGACGCGGTGGCAAAAAGCCTTGTAACCAAGTGTTTTGAAATCTTTTAAGCAAAATATTGACCATCTGCCTGCTCTCTCATTGTAAAGATAGACACAGAGGAGAGCAATCAGCGTGTGCACGTTCCTTGGTCTCTTTCTCTCGCCATCTTTGTGTACATCAAAGCTGCACTGAATACCACCAGAAATGCTCTTCTCCAAGGGAACACACAACTGCCGCATGGAGATAATGGCCCCTTCTTTGCTCACCAATTTACTTTGAAAATTAATTAAATCTTCCTTGTTAAGGTTTTAGGGCTCTCTGAGGGATTGAGCATGAGAGGACTGCATGTATAGTATATGTGTGTAAGAGAGAGATGGGGAGAATATGTGTTTGTGTGTGTGAAATACTGTAATGTGTGTGGAGGATGCTGCATGAAGGCAGGGAGGATGCATGAAAAGCTCTCCTTCGGTTCCAGACTGTTGTAATCTGCCTGTAGTGAATTTGTTTGGAGGAATCAGTCCTGCTACTGTATCGGGGGAAGACATGTAAGATTGTCCTTGTTATAAAGCTACATTTTGTCATTTATTTATTGCTGAAACTAAGTACATGTTTTGTCATTTGGGACGGGATACTGAGACAAACCAGGAGTGTAAATAACAGGTGTAACTGAGGTCTCAAGGTGTAGAGGCTTAGTAGCGATAAATAACAATAACAGGCTGTCGACTGTGTCAAAAATATAAATACCTGAGTGAGTAACTAAATGGATCAAATAAAGGCTTGGTGTTCGAAGGCACGTGGTCCTATCAGCAGGCCTGCCGCTCTTTCCAGTGATGCCACACTGTGTCCGTACTATGTTTGTGTTTTGCCAGCAGAAGGAGAACCATCTGGTCAAACGCATGATCATTTGAGTTTCCTAAAGCAATTACATTTGGCATGGACGGACCTCAAACGCGCTATTGTTAAGTATTTCCTCAAAGTTTCATATCATTTTAGCCTAAATCAAGGAGTATTCGTTCTGAAAACACCCACTGGATACTGTTATGCAGTCAGACACTCTGGACTAATAAGTGACTATGAAGATCTAAATGGTGTTGATTTCACTCACCTCCTCTCTATATTACCCAACGTCAATAACAACCAATACAACCAGGCATTGAAGATGAAAATGTAATATGACATGCAGTGTGTTTGTGAGCCAGCCAACCACAGAGCTGATGAGCAGCAGCAGCTCTTAGTGTGTAGCAGTGAAACAAATGTGATCGTCTCAGCACTAGTAGTAGTGATTGTAATAGTTTGGAAGTCGGAATGGAAGCAGTTTAGCTGAATTATGGGGTTTTGTGTGAAGTGTTCCAGGACAGTGGCACTGATGAAGCACTGCATGCAGCGACTGTAGCTGATCATTATGTAAACAAAGCACACATCAAGATGCTTAATTTCCATATCAGCACAAAATGTTGTCTCGGCAGTGCCTTATCTCCTAGAGGAAAGCAGCATAGTGGGAATATGCCCTCGCACAACTTCCTGTTTCCCATCCTTATAAAATGTAGTTAGTAATGTAATGATGTCGATGGAGAACAAAGCTCCTGCAGCTTTTTACAGCCCTCCGCTGTAATGGCTGAGAAAACTGTTGTTTCCTTGTAGCAAAGAGCGCTGCATAGATGTGGTTAGACTACTAGGCTATTTTTATAGGCACTGAGGTTGCTTTCAGGGCAGCAGCAGCTCAGAAACTCTCTTTACTCAGGTAGGATTCATATTCACAGGGAAACACACACATACACACACACTCTATTCATCCACTGCCCTCAGGGAGACAGAGCATCCTGCTGGCTGTGAGTGTTTGATGTTGAAATGGTCCACCCCAGCTTCATAAGAGCCCCCTATTGCAGGAGAAATGGTCTAAATGTCACACTCCAACCTTCACTGGGCTGCTCTGCGTGCGTGCGTGTGTGTGTGTGTGTGTGTGTGTGTATGCAAGAGTGTACATGTAACATGTAGCCATGCACGTAGCAGTATGTGGCGAGGGGGAGCTATTTCTGGAATACAAAATGAGGTCACAGATGGAAATGGCTGAACTTAAGTGATTTCTGTTCGGTTGATGTTACACCACTACATGACAGCAGCAATGTCCTTTCTATTTATTACCTAATCGCAGATACCAGTGACGGGAACTGTTATTGTCTGTCAAGATGCACCTTCAGATGTCACACGTTTCTTTGCAAAAGAGTTTGAATCAACGACAAGACAGGAAAAAGCCTTAGGGAGATGTGGCACATCGGGACGAGACACACTCACAAAACATGGCACGTACACACATCTGTGTGTAGAACTCTTCAGGCTATAGGTCACTGAGTGTCTGACAGTAACAGAATAATGTAGTTAACCTTTGCTTGGGGTTGTTGCACAGCAAAATCACAACAAACCTCTCTGTCCTCATCTCTTCTGCCTGTCTCATGCCATGTGATAAACGTGTATTTTATAGAGAACGGTTTGTTCGGAAAAGTTTTACTACCCTGTCTGTCTGTCTGTCTGTCTGTCTGTCTGTCTGTCTGTCTGTCTGTCTGCCTGTCTGTCCGCCTGTCTGTCCACCTGTCTGTCTGCCTGCCTGTCTGTCTGTCTGTCCACCTGTCTGTCTGTCTGTCTGTATGCCTGTCCGTCTGTCTGTCCACCTGTCTGTCTGCCTGTCTGTCTGCCTGCCTGTCTGTCTGTCTGTCTGTCCGCCTGTCTGTCTGTTCTGCTTCTGTCACTCATCTATGCTCTTTACGGGGCCTCGCTCACCAGAATATGGGCCGTGTTAAACTATGAGATCAGGTTTGTCTGTGCCGCCAAACAGCTGAACATTTTTGGGTAAAATATATAATTGTTGTGTTTCCCACCAATAATGTGGTTGTGATTTGTTATTGTTATTATTTTTATGGGGGGTAAAGTTGTCCTATTATGATACACCATACTCGGAAAACATATGGAATTTGATTTCCAGGTCTGGAGGTATGGACACATATTTGGGTTTACAGACTATTGCCCCTATTCTGTTTTCTAAAATATAAAAAAAAAAAAAATATGTAGAAACAAAGATCACACAAGAAGAGTGTTTTTCATGGCATTTACGCCACCAACATATTTACCACTGTGAGAGAGCACGGGCCAGAGCGAGCTTGATGTGGTCGAAAGCAAGAAGTACGGCTTGCTGCCTTTACGCTGTACGTCACAGCCTGCATAACAGAATTGCCCTAAGTGCAAGATGTTTGACAGTGGGTCGTCATCGAACTTTCTGGCTTGGCAATCCCAAATATAAAGGCTGGATGCCTAAGGGTTGTAAATGGATATAGAAAGCCAGATGCAACTTTGTTTTGAAATTGTTTTGACATCTCCAAAATTGGGGCGGTGGCAATTGTAAGCTATAAGCAAGGGCAACAGGACTGTAGTGTTGTCACAGCATTGTCTGCACCAAGAGTCACAAAGTCAAAAATGGCCTGAAAAATCTGCAGAAAAGTCTAGAAAATGGAGTCTGAAAAACAAACGGTATTCTGAGATAGAAAATGTGTCGGAACCCTGTGATAATTACAAAGTAGTGGTGAGTCACACCACACAAAGCAAGCTTAATGATTACCCCCTAATATCCTGTTTACACTCTACAGACTACACTAACTGTATCTTCACAGACCGTCACCACAGGTCTGGCTTTGGAACTTTTAACATTAAAAAAAGCTTAAAACGGTGTGATAGACTTTACAGACAGATTCCAAATATTATATACTGTCGGCAATGTATTTACTACAGCTAGCTAGCAGCTTTGTTAGCTGTATTGCTTTACCACTGGGCTTTCCTTTGTCTTGTATTCCTTGATGAGCACTTTATAAAACTTTTGTGACCTCTAGTTTTTTAAATAAAACACCTCCTAATAGAAAACTTGTATTTAGAATTAGATGAGTGTTTGCACTGATTTATAACTGAAAGGAAATGATAAAAAATATATTCCTTAGTGGTATCTTTGTCATGCTATGTAGTGGAAAGCAGTGAACTTGGCTGTATTGTAATGTCTCTGTACTGAGTTCAGATAAAATGTGTTAAACTCAGAGTTTAAGTCAACACAACACCTCATTCTGTGCCCACTCATGTTAGCAGAGCAACAATTAATGTTCTTGGTTATGTAAAGCTCACTGCTCTTCACCGTGTTGATGCCTGGATGAGTTCCATCACATTAAATTCTAGTGTGTATGTGTCTGTGTCTGTGTGTGCGTGTGCGTGTGCGTGTGCGTGCGCGAGTGTGTCTCCGTCTCTCAGTATGCAACCCGACCAAGCAGCTGCCAAGAGCTTAGCAGGCTGTTGCTAGGCAATGCCATTTAAAATCCATCCGTCTCTGTATGTTGGAAGCAGGGTAGATGTGTTTGTCTCTCGTGTTGTTGCTAATACCGGGGTGGAAACTGGAATAGCGCGAGCCATTTGCCTTGTTAGCTCTGCACAATATTTTCATTCTTTCAAAAGTGCAGCTTTGTTGGTGGGAGGCTGATTTGGCCTCAGATGACTTCCCAAACAAAGAAAATTAAGCGGCTTTCTAGGGAGCTGTTTAGTAATAGCATAAAGAAATAGGGTGTTTGCCATTTGACGATTAGTTTTAAAGAATATCATTATAGCCCATTCTTGTGTGAAACGCTGCAATGCTATTACAGCAAAATGTGCGGAGGTGTATCTGTGTGTGCTTCATTCAACAGCAAGCACATGTTTTTCTTTGAAGTTGTAATCTTCAGTGTGGGCCTATAAATACATCTCTGGTTTGCTGTCCCCTGTCAGGTGTTGATGTAACACAGTAGTAATTCAATCTATATCCCGGTTATGTAATGTTTTCCATTAATGGCTGGAAGCGTCCAGGTCTTGGAATTATTCCTCTGCAGTACAGTGTGCCACCTGGGTCCCCGTGCTGTTTGGGATGGATTTAACCAGATAGTTCGCCTGAGCAGTGACAAACAAAGAGCAAAACCAGCGCCTACAAACTCTCCACAGACAAAGGAAAAAGGACATAGTACAACCGTTTGGTTGATAGGTGATCTGTAAGGAGTAAAGTGCAACAAGTCTACAGCTGCTCTGTGAGGCTGTACTGACTGGCTAAATGCTAATGTTAGAAAGCTAACTCGCAATGACGATGCTAACAAGCAGATTGCATAGGTATAATGTTTAGCAAATTATCCATATTAGTATTAGTACGCAGTACTTCCCCAAGTGGCACTAAACACTAAGGCTAACCTACTTGCATGAATTATCAAAATAGTTGGCCATTATCTTTCTGTTGATCGACTAATCGCTAAATTGTCTCATCCTTTCAGCTCTGCTCAACACAAAGTTCAGCTGATGATGATGGGAATGTTATTAGTTTGCAGGTATTTGGTCATAAACTAAAGCATTTGACAAATAAAAATGCGCTTGAAGATAAGGGATTCA
>NC_041357.1:6042870-6066979 GCF_900634415.1 Cottoperca gobio
CCATGCGCTGTACTTCTACCACAAAGGTGTCGAAAAATAGCAATTGAGTAGATGAAAACTCCTCAAGATGAAAAGTTAAACAGAGAGAGTGATACAGTGATTTTTAACTAGCATTGCCAGACTGACTAGATCCTTATAGGACTTATCGGACAAGTGATCACACCGGATTGTCATAAGGCAGGATATCCTCGCACAAAGCCAGTGCAACAGATGTTCTTCTAAAAAACATTAGGGCATTGTTTTCTAATGATATATGAATATGAGAAAGCAATTGATGACATCAAACCAGTGTCAAGTAATTCAAAATCAAGTAATTTAATAGGTGAATAATGTGTAAGTTAAATAAACAGTGCATAACTAAAGCCTTTCAACCTGAAAGACATTTTCATCAAAAGACAGGGTTTGTGAAGTGGAGTAGGAGGATACAGGAGAGAGTTTAGAGAGGGACGCTCGGTCATTTTGTCAAGGGAAGAAGAGATGAGTCTGCCAATGCGTTGCTTCCATCATCAAAACTAAAAAGAGCATTATCAAATGGACTCACATAACACACAAAAATATCACACGGCTCGAAGGCATTTTAGCAGAGTCCTTGTTGTTGTGATTGGTGGGCGAACATGTGGAACATTGGGCAAATGGGTAGGTGGATGAAGGTGGAGGATGATAGTAGATGAGTGGATAAGGGGAAATGAGATAGAAAAGGAAAGGAAGGACACCAAAAAGGATGTGGCCAGGTTATTGTAGCCCCCCAGCTCGAGGCAAATGAGTGGATGGATAGATGGGGAAACGGTTTAAAAGTGGACATGGCCTCTCGGAGGGTCTGAGGTAGAGGGAGACAAGGGTCGTCGATATGATCAGTGGTCAGCCGCCTGCCAGCACACTGCCCCTCTGGAGGCCAATTAAATGGGACGTGGGTAGAGCTAGGAACAGTGGAAGAACCCCCCAGGCACACACACACACACACACACACACACACACACACACACACACACACACACACACACACACACACACACACACACACACACCTTTAGCTTGATTGACCTGCAGCATGATTACCCAGCAAAACATGAAGTAGAAATGGTCCAACATGAAGTTTAATAGATATTTGGCTTTGAAGACTGCTCAGTTTAGAATTTAGAACAGATATTCATCTTAATTTGTTTATATTTTCATTTGAACGGTTGTTGGTTTGTTTTAGAGATTTTGGAGTTTTTTTTCTTTTTCTTATTTTGCAAAACATGTTTGCTGATTTCCCAATGAGTCCAATCCAAGACGTATATTTACTTAAATGACACCACTACCCAGTGCACACTCAAGCTACATTCTGAAAATGGTTGTGCCAGTGGCCAATTGATGTGGCCTGATCAGCTGGATAGTAAACACCTCACTATTTTGGTCGTGTTGTTAATACAGAAAAACCTGCGATCAGTGTTACTGAGTGGAGTTACTTCCCTCACAAATGAACTTCGGCTGAATACAGACACCAGCTTGCAGCAAGAGTTTTGCCAAGTTTTCTTTTGGTCTGTCATCAAGCTGCTCACAGAATTAATGCGAATTAGCAACAGCTGATATGATCTGCCGGTTAGCTCCGTCTAAAAATTAATTGCTGCTACTTGAATGTTTTGTACATTGTTCTATGCTAATAAGAAAGAGAGATGAGATAAAATATTCAATAACAGGCAGACAGAGTGGTTAAACATGTCATATTTTAACCAATCTGTGTATTTTGCCAAGCTTTTAATTTTCACTCACGTATGCGAGTGAAATGCTGGCAGTGTCCGGCAGTCTGGGTTAAAAATATCAGTAGGTTTGCAGTCAAAGCTACTGCAGTCAAGAGGAGTGTGTGTGTGTGTGTGTGTGTGTGTGTGTGTGTGTGTGTGTGTGTGTGTGTGTGTGTGTGTGTGTGTGTGTGTGTGTGTGTGTGTGTGTGTGTGTGTGTGTGTGTGTGTGTGTGTGTGTGTGTGTGAATATATATGATCCACCTCATGGCCTGAGTTCATCACCCCCCCTGCGGTGTTGGAGAAAGATTCTTTTGAAGTACAACAATCTCTGAAAGGACACACACACGATGGTGAATAACAATCAAATGCCTCCTAAAGTTCAGCCTGAAACTTTGAAATGGCTGCATTTCTATCTGCACACAGACGCATGTAATGTCCCTGGACAAATTGCAACAATTTTTCCTGCAGCTGGAGACCTGATTTATCTGTGAGCCAATCAGTGCTCACCATTAGGAGTGTGTCTTGGCCAATAGGTGCTGCAGTAGCAGGTCCTTAGTGACAACTGGTCATATTGTGTGCTGTGCTGTTAACTTTCAGCCTAATGAGAAGGGAGGAATGGTGTAGTGCATATGCTGTATTGATGGATTACACAGAATGACCTTTAAACAAACCTCCAGCTAGAATAAGTATAATCAAAGTCAAAGTCAGTTAATCCAGCCCCACCCCCCCCCCCCCCCCCCCCCCCCCCCCCCCCCCTTCCCTCCCTTCCTTCCCGCACACATAAAGATGAAGACATCCTGAGACACCAGCATGTCTGCAGAAAAAATTGTCATCTGAACCGACGCTATTTTTATCTGTGTGCTTGAGGCATTATGTGTCTGCTTTAGGAATTAATTAAATTCTTGCACTGTCCTGCACTTTGCAGTGTTTTAAATACAGATGCTTGTCATATTGGCAGCTGAGAACTTACCTACTAAAGGAGTATTTGTAACTCTTACCTACATGTACAATAACCAGAATATAGCACTTACTCCTTATACTGCAATGCCAGCTGCTGATTCCAGCTAAGTGTTAATGTAACGTTTTATGTTGCTGTCTGAAGATGCAAATTAAATTGAGTGCTGCATGAATTAGTCCTGAAACCCGAAAATGAGTTAGCCTTTTTGGGTTTTGAAGTGAAATGCTTGAAATAAGGTCTGTGGTTAAGAGATTTTCACACTTTGTTGTACGATATAATCATTATTATAATATATGCGTATACCAGTGCGAAGCGAACTTCCTGGTTGGCCTACAGAAATCCATCATCTCTGAAGCACCAGGTTCAGGCTACAATGACCAATACCTTTTCTAATTTCTAACATCCAGTTGTGTTCACACCAGTCCAGTAATGTAATGCTTATTTCAAAATTTGAATTTGAATAGTTTATACTATATTTATTCAAATGAATACTATACTAAGTCTTAAAACATGTGATATTCTTAAAGTTTTGTTAAACTTTGCTTTCTTCATGTGGCTTCTCCTACTGCATCATAATTTTTGATGAAAACCAGTGTTCATGCACAAAGGTTGATGCAGGGAAATATGAGGTCTTACATCAAACCATCCAGCACTGCCAAAATTTAGCTGAACTGATGAACTATGCCTGCTGCTGGTTACCGGAGCTTGTGTACTGTTTGTAAAGCAGTAATCAAAGCCGCCATTAGATACTTTGTGGAAAAAACGACAATGATGCAATACAATAACAACAAAGTTAGCTAACTGGCCCTCTGCTACTGCTTTACTACTTCAACCATTGTTCCTAAAACCAGGCTAAGAGCGCCGGAGAGGCATCCAGAGCACATTTCAAGTACCAATTTGACCACTCGAATACCACTGACTGCTTTATATAGTACATTTAGTGTGTGTGTGTGTGTGTGTGTGTGTGTGTGTGTGACTCTTTTGGGCATCTCCATCCCTGTTTTCCTGATGAATGTGTCTGTTTCTGTCTCTATCTTCATTTGTGAAAGTCATAATAATAAAGATAATCTTGTGCTGTCACATTGTACGGTAGGGACAAGAAAACACATTTATCTGTCTCTATCGCGCCGCGATTCATACATCACTTCAATTTAAATTCTCCACAAATGTGCGTTTTGCCCAAGCAGAGCCAACCCAGTTTCAGGGTTGATGGTATCGTATTAATGACAGTCATAATGCAACATGTTATCAAAGGAACGCACTCTATGCATTACAATATTTCCATTTTCTGCCATTGGGACAGAGGAGTATGTGGCTACAAGTGTGGTACATTTTATGATTTTCCAACACTGCCTCACGCAGTCTTTTAAGTTGTCCCACCAACTCTTAGCTTCTAGTCTGCCTTCGCCTCCACTCCCAAGACATTCGCAGTGGGATAGAGTGGGAAGGGTGGGAGATCATCTAAAATCCTGAGAGAGGGAGGGCTTTCACAATTAGTCTATTTTTAGACTAAAGCTTTTTTTTCCACTGGCGCGACCCCCACAGAGATCTGAGAACAGGTACTGGGAGCCGTCTCCAAAGAAAGAAAGGAGAAAAATGGAGAATAAATAAATGGAGAAAGAGGGGCTTTCAGTCTCCCCAGAGAATCACAGAGAGATGGTGACAAATACTAAAGCACACAAAGCACTGGAGAAAAAATGTGTCCCAAAGTGGTTGGGTTTTATTTCAGCTCTAATAAATAACTCGCTACTTGTCCACACCTGTAAAAACTGGCCAAATACAGGTTGTGCTCACAGCAATGCAACGTTTGCTGAAGCAGAACATAATTAAACATAACATTGATTTAGCTTATTGGTAGACAAGAAGTACATCGTTGTGTGTCCTGATGCAAATGCGTGCATGCAAGATTGTGAGTTGTGCTATATGTGTATCGAGGTAATTATTTCCTAATTGGGGGTAGACATGTGCAGCAGAGCAAGAGAGCAGTGGATGTTGTTCCATCACAGGTGCTCGGGGCGTCTGCCTGAGGCAGCTCTCGTTCTCTTAAACCCTGATGCTCTTATTTGGAAAAGACAAAAAAATCCAAATCTAATATGTTGGAGAATGTGAATTTGTGACCCTAACCACGTTTCTATTAAAGCTACAAACCAATCCCCAGAGAGTCACTATATACTCTTAAATCATTCATCATTACTGTATATTGAGAAGGGCTGTTTGAGTGCTGCCTTTTGCACAAACCCTGATTGAAAAATGTAACGTGTTGGGCAGTAAACCAACAGCTTATGGAAAGTCGACTGGATGACTGCTGAGGAATCATAGATTAGAGATTGCTGATCATTACTAGTTGTAAAGGGGTCTAGGTTGAGCTTCTTTTATAAAGGTTTAACATTTTAAGAGGGTGCATGTTGCATTAAAATGCCTCTTGTATCTGTGTTTGTGTTTTTCCACAATGAGATGCGATTAAGATCTGATCTCTCTGTCCAGCTCAAACAACCAAACGTTGCATCCTTTTAATTTAATTAAAGTTAAATTTTTCACTGACACTGTGGTCAGGACCAGTTTTAGCTGTTCTCCACCATTTGCTTAATTGATTAATGGCTCGGTTGCGATATGAATGGCCAAATTTTGCGTGTATATTAGTGTCGGATCAGATAAAAAGCAGACACAAGTCGTCTTGACTCCATATGTCTTGAATATCCATTTTGACAAGCTCTCTTGCTGCTTTGTTTAGTAGCTTAGTTCACTAACTGGCTTTCTCATTGGTTTGAAACAGTTGTGCGCAATAACGTAGTTGTTGTATGTGGATGGAAAACACAATTGCATTCACAGTGTGCTCACAATGCATCCCTGACAACCGATGGCATCACAATCCGTCCTCAATGCGTTTTTCACCCAAAACGTATTTTAGGTGTAAAGGTATGTAATATTATTGGAAGGCAGCACTTTTGTTGGAACTACATTACAAGAGCACGTTAAAGGTGAAGAAAGTAGGAGTTTTGGACAGAGTGAGTTTTACCAAGATGATTTTAAAGGTGACTCATTTTCTGCTTTAACGCTGTATGAAGTGAAATATAACAAATGTCATTTGGTTATAAAAGCCCAACTAAATTTCACAAGGTCACCATTTAAAGTTCAGTCAGAGACATTTACATTGAAAAGGATTGTGGATTAGTTGTTGTGACAAATACAGCACTATTCTGTTTGACACATCCTTGTGATATAAAACCAAAACCCTGCATCAGAAATGGTATAAAAGGAGGCAGCAGAGAGTAAATTGCGTCAGCTGGTATGATTCAGACGGATCATCTCGTGACATGAGCAATTTCCCTTTTCTGCCTGAGCTATCAAGATGCTTCATTGTCACAATCTAAGATGAAAACAATAACATGCATTTTCCATCCCTCTCTTTCTTTCTCCCTCTGCCTCTCAGTGGTCAGCATGCCTTTCTGTTGGAGAACGTGCCCTGTAACAACGCCAGTTGCCACAGTGTTGGAAGGATGTTCCACATCCACTGGGACCAATCAGATTTGGGAGCCATCCAAAATGCCGTCATGGCAACATTCTTTGACATCTACGAGGATGTGAGTAGTTTGTGTTGAGTAAATACACCATCCTTTCTCTTATTCTTTTCTTCTTCCATTTCTCCACACCATTTACTACGTCTGTGTCTCCTCTAAGGCCCTGTTTACACCTGGCATTAACATGCGTCCTAAGTGATCCCATTACAGCTGGACCGCTCTAAGAATGCGTCTCCACACTCGAGAGTCTATTCCAGGCAAAACGAAAATACACTGAATTCAGCTGAAGAAGAACTTCATTTCAAGTTCTATTTTGATACAAAGATTTGTTTAATAGAAGAAATGTCGCTCAAATTGGAAGTGAAAGCAGGGCTCTGTTTAATTAAATGTGAAAGTGCGATAAAAACATATGTTGTCCCTAAAATCAATTAATAATCGTCATAAATAATCGCAGTCTCAATGTTGATCAAAATAATAGTAATTATCATATTGGCCATAATCGTGCAGCCCTACGCACTTACACATTAGCGTTTACACTACAAAAGATATTTGGTCAGATACGTCCCAGACCACCTCTGCAAGTGGTTTGAGGGATCCGATCTCAATGCGGCCGTTGACCCTTGTATTTAACGTTACCCACTTGTGATACGATCGGCCAGGACACAAGTGTAAACAGGGTCAAAATGTCCATCACCTTTGTCTGTCCCTTCTTAACTGTCTAAGTAATGAACTGGCATCTACAATAAAACTTGTCTCAGATAGTTAGATATGCCACTAAAATGGCATCCTCTTGTTGAGAATTTCTACAGTATTAACGAATTTGATGCCAAATGGAGAAGAAAATTAATAAATCCCACAGAACACACAAGATTATTTGACTTCTAAATGATTAAATGATTCAAGTGTTTACTTCTCCTCTTATGCTCAAAACAAATATTCCAGAATTGGACTGAGGACAGGACGATGTCGTGTTAAGTTAGTGTTTCTAATCAGAAATGCCATTTAAAGTGCATATTGTAGCTTGTGTGCAAGCCTACTTTACTCCATGTTTGCCAGCTTTGTTATTTACAAGACAAAGCACTAGTATGTGTTGTGTTTTTCACACCTCTTACACCTAATGTTATTTTTACACTGAATGTTATTTTTGTTGATCTTGTTTTCATTTAAAAAATAAAATAAAATGATGCACCCTTGTAGAGCCACATTACATACCTCTAAACACACACACACACACAAAATCCTTTACAGATTACTACACACACTCCCACTCACACCTAGAATATGCGACTGCTCATAGCACAGAAGCTGTATTGCAATCTGCTGTATGTGTCCGTCTTATCAGACTTAATTATTGCTGTTAACGCAGCCTGTCTGTTAAATTCTGCTCTCCCTCTCTGTTTCTGACTCTCGCTCTCGCTGAGAGAGAATTTATAAATGGGAGGGAGAGACGTAGTGAGGAGGAGAAAAAGGGAAGAATGGAGATGATAAGATAATGCTGGATCAGTCACACAGTATGTTGAAGGGATAAAAATGTACATCAGAAGACACACACACACACACACCATGCTCCCATTGTCCCTTATCTATATGCCTGTCTTCATTTGCAGGGTATATTAGACATGCTGGTTCTAAGCCACGCAGAGGGCAAAAACGACTTGATCATCCATGCTTTGAAGAACAATTTTGAAGCTGATGCCTACTTCGTTAAAGTGATGGGTAAGTGGCTGATTTGCCAAGTACGCTCTGTTCCTCTCTCCTCTCTACATGCCCAATCCAGTTTATTGGATGGGGAACATGAAGAAAGAGAAAGGCACCATTTTCCCTCTCTCTGCCTTCTTCTTCCCAAATTACACAGAGAGAAATCCAACCGAACATTTAATATTTCATGGTTTATTTTGTACTTTTTACCATAACCGCCCCTCCTAGACCAATTAGAATCATTGAACACGAGCAGCTCTTTTCCCAGAACTAGAAAACAGATGGTCATGAGTATTATCTGTAATATTATTTAGATTTCTAGCCCCGAGCAACTAAGTTGGTGGAGAAAAGGGGATCTTGTATGAGCATTTTGTTCGATTTCAACCTGAATTAAAATGTCCACACAAAAGGTTCTCCCAAAAGGTCATTTTAAATACTGCCTCAGTCCTCTTTCGCTGGTTCTCCACTATAAGCTCATTCAGCAAAGATATAGTGTATATGCAGCACTGTAAGGCACACAACTACCAGTCTAGTCGGTGCCATTGATAATGCCCCGTTCATGGCACAAGGGTGGGAGCAGAACAATGGGCTACAACTTGGAATTGATTATGTTTTACTTGTTGTAAAGGGCACAATACAATTTCCACATAAGTATTTTCAATGAAGAGGCAGATTCTATGAACCTTGTTTCTGTTTTCACTCAGTCTGATTCCTCCCTATGTTGTTTGTTTGTATGGATTGTGTGTGTGCTTCCTGGTGTTCTACGTTATTGTTGTAAAGTGGAAAATCATCTTAATTTTTGTTGAAAACCAACCCCAGGCTGTGCGACATTGTAGTACACATTTTACACCAGATATATTTCCAATACAGAAATATCAATTAAAATGAGCATAATTGGCCGAAAAATTGTTAATTTAGCCAATAATTTACTGTTTTACTGCTATACACAAATGTCTATGGTGCGCATCATGTAGCCATGAAATCCTAAAGACTAAGACTAGCTTTTATTGCATGTCAGCCTCCTCCCTCTCTCCCCATGTAACCTGTCACTTTCCACTTTTGACAGCCTGATGAAGGTGTCAGAAATGCCAGAAAAATAACTTTTATTCTTTCTGTGGAACGACAGACTAAATGTTCACTAATTCAGAAGAAATAGCAGACACACTGTGAAATATTCTGTATTTTAGTCACACTTTAAACCTGGTATTCACAAATGATGTCTGACTAGAAGCAACTGTAGCTGCATTATCTGTATGCGATGCTTAGAAATATTTCATTTTTATATTTTTGGCTCACTGCTTTTCCCTTTCAGTTAATAGATTGTGTTTCTTTCTCTTTTTTTATATCGTAATATTGTTCGAATAAAAGTCAAGACATTTTCTTTTGAAGTCAAAATGTTGGTCCAGCGTTAGTATCTAGTGACATTTGAGGAAAGCAAAAATAGTTTAAAAATAGCCTTTACACATTTTAATATGTCTGAAATAAATAGTTAATACTCACAATACCACACTGTCACAGTAATGTAGATTAAAGTAAAGTGATTCATAAAATAACTAAAAAACATCTGACAGTATGCTAAAGTTATATTTGGTATTTAACCAAATTAAAATATAATTAAAATTGACAAAGGAGATGGTACAGCCTAGTCAGTCAGTTATATTCCATGTGGATTTTAGTGGCATTTAATAAGTACAGGATTGTGTTTACCATTCCGAACATTGATCTGTGATGCTACAAATGATGCCTTTAATGATGAGACTGGAGAGTTGGACGAGGATGAGTTGCATCTCAGTGAGCTGCCAAAAGTGACACCAGAACATCCTCTGTTTGGTCTATCGATTATAACACTAATTTTAGCCCACTTGAAGTTGTTTCTATGGACTGAAAGTGGTATGTATAATATATGGTGTATATAAGAAGGGACGTAGTCCCCGTGACGTCACCAATTGGTTCGTGGACTACAGGTTTTAAAGCCAAGTACAACCAAACCCTGAACAAGACATGTTTAGGTGACCAAAAAGGTTACAAGTAACTTTCATGAACTGAAAACACACTGTGTTGTCAGACTAAAACACAGATAACACCCAAACCGGACAATGCCTGGTAGCGACGCTCTAGCATACCCTGCTTCATCGTCTATTTTACTCTAAATAGGACCATAATATACAATATGAACATTGTGCTGTATTGAAGAAGATTTGAAACTAAAAATTGGGATAATAAACTCGTCACAAAAATGTTTACTGAGGTAATAAGAAGTAGAAGTAGAGCAATTTTCTCGTAGACTTCTATACAATTGGACTTCTTTTTGCAACCAGTGGTGTCGCCTCTTGCTGGCACTTCTGCATTGGCTACTGTTGGTTGGGTACCAAAGGAGGCTCATTATAGTCTAGATTTTCTCGCGGCACAGTGGACTCAACCGCAGCAAGCACTTTGGTACAAATTTGGAATTTGTAGTAGTTTTTCTGGTAGAAATTGCCAAAAATAGGACATATTTCTTCATATATCAATAAACTAAACAATTCAGTTAGCCTGAAAGCCTCAGTGAGTTTGTGTGTGACCTTGACTCATCTCCCTTCCTGCTGCTATAACATGAATTCCTATTGTGCCCTCTCTCTGAACACTGCTGTTCCTTTCGTTATCCATGTCTGGATAACACACTGCAGCACATAAAACAAAACACATACAGATACACCCATACTAAAATGCCTGTCTTCACCCCCTGTCAATGCCAACGCTGTCAGCTTTCCCACTTCTCATCATTACACGTTTGGTTGTGAATATTTCATGCATGTTCAGTGTTGTATTTTCTACATCTAGCTGGCTACACACTAGCGAGCAAACAAAAAGCAACCAAAATAAAATGTATCTGTCAAGTGTTACACCCTGTCGACATTTCATTCCTCTCCCCTGTGTACGTGAGCTCAAATGCAGCTTAATAGCCTCGCACCGCCTGTGAAACCCCCCCCCGAGGGCAAACTGTGTTTATTTACCATTCTTTTCAGGCAGCTCTGGCTGATAGCATTTCCCTGTAATAAGTGAGGCCGAGTGTGTGAACTTCATATTCAGACTTGACACATTATGCCAGACAGTGATGGGTCTTTGTAGACAGCCTGATCCAGTCCGCCGTTCTGTAAGACAGAATCCTATTTTCTCAAGATGACATCACTCAACCCTCCCCAGAGCATTATTGAACAACACCCGCTGAAGGATTGACTTTGTGTCGGACTTGGCGTGCGTGTTTGTGTGCAGTTTGTGAGTGAAAGGTATGATTCCACAATGCACGCGGACTTCCCGGGATAAATCCATCAGCAGGTTGGCCTCGGACAGCAGCCTTGCCTCTTTGCCTGCCAGAGGCCTGGACTCTTGCTGGGTTTTTCACACTGAGATGACCTGAACCTGTACCAGTCTGACATCTTATCTTCCCGTGCGCCCCACTATGCAATAGTTCACACACTATCGCATTCCATCAAGACCCGTACCTCTGTTGCCATGGGTGCATATATTATTTAGGAGCAGGAGGGTATTTAAGTAAAGTTGCAGATCAACCATTGGTAGCGAGGATGCCATTGTGTAGAGAAAGGAAGAACAAGAAATACATAGCATATACTGAACATATATTGTGAGAAAAAGCATATCAGGGCTGTAGCTCTTTTTTTAATGCATCCTCAAGCAAGGGTTGAGTTGCAGATCAGTTTTAGCCCCGGTGCATGTTGTCTTGGCAAATACTGCAAAAAAATTCTAAATATTGCACACTTTGCATGTGCTCAGGTGTGCTAATCACTGACATGTAATTAATTGTACTAATTTATTGCAGATTAGATTGTCTTTAGTTTTGTAATGACGGTGGAGCAATGCTGACATGTAGCGTTTTGTTTAGATCATGGGTCTTCAACATGGGGCTCCTCAGAGTTACTGCACGGGGGCCTAATTATTGCTGAATAATGTTTTGAAAGTTTTTGGGACGTCTGTTGCGTCACCAACCGTACAATGACTGTTCATAGTTCACCATATGTTCTATTTCATGTAGGGTAACATATAAATGCTGACAGAAACTAACCCAAAAATACTTTGATTGTTCTGATCGTTATTTATTGAACGTCATAATCTCACCATCCTCCAGCACACCAGCTTCCTTGTGTTTGTGTTTCCTTCCTCCTCTTTAGTTTCTGTCTCTGACAGGCTCATATTAGATTAGACCTTCTTGACGTTGGGCAAAAAATCAATAGGAAAATGACAACTATGTGATTGTGACAATGGCAACCAAGACCCGTCCCACGACCGGAGCTAGACCAAGAAAAATTTACATTATCTCGGGTCTGTCGATGTGTCTAATACCCAAGTGGGTCCTAGCAGATTAGAAATCAGCTGTGATCATGTGCTGTGTCATAAAGTAAAATGCATGTTTGTTTTTTTAAGCGAGAGTGTGAACTTTAAATGACACGTGTTGCGACTGTTTTTGAATGCGGCTGCAAATTAATTGACCATTAATCATACTGCCAGTGTTGGCGTTCTCTCTCCATTATGTTTAGTTTGAGCTGACCACATTTGGATCATGTCTAATTATACTCGGGTCTGTTCAGCCTGCCTGAGAATTAGAATTAAATCTCTTCAACATTCCGGTTCAGGTTTTGGTAGGTTTTCCATTGGTCTTCTTTGGAACCCATCATTGAAGAGACTTATACATAATACATACATACATAATAATCTGATTGTATTGTAAGACATGCACAAGACTTACACAAAGTCTTACACAAAGCAAAATGGTTCCGCTATAAGCTGTAGGAGACAATGAAGCGCATAGTGGTTGCAGGGTGGACAGATGGATGGATGATTAGGAGGGAGGAAATGGGAGAAATCATAAGCTCCAAAATTAGAAAGATTGATAAAATGATGGGCGATGGGGAGGATGTATCTCTGCATGAGCCTCTCAATGTGTATGGGTGTGTGTGGGGAAAAATGAAGAGAGAGTGACAGGCAGAACTGTATGAGTTGATTAGTTTCCTGCTCACTTATTAGGATGGAGATTAGCTGCATTGAGAAACATCTGGGAGCTTTTCTCAAGCCCACATACTCCTCTCTACTCCTCACATCCCCTGGCATCTCTTCTCCTCCTCTACCAAATCCTCCTCTCTTCTTTCCACATTTCCTCCTCATCTCCTCCCCTCTCCTTTTTTGTTCTCCCATCTTTTCTCATTCCTGCTTCTTTAATTTCCTCCACTCTAACCCTCCCCTGCGTCTGTTTTTATCTGACCCTCACCTCTCCTCATGCCCTCAGCCTACCTCTACTCCTCTCTTGTTTCTCTTCGGCCAATGTCTCGTTTCCTGTCCTGCTCCCTCTCCGCCTCTCCAAGTCTGTCACTCACAGCTGTCTTTTATTACCTCTTTTAATTTAATTCAAATGACAATGAGGAGATTTACATGTATTCTTTCAGTGTAGTCCGGAGGAGGATTTCACTGGAGGCTGTATCTTCAGATTGGTGTAAATAGTTTTTCAGTGTCTGCTGCAACACACAAAGACAGCTGAGTGTGAGCGCATGCATGTTTGTCAAAATAGCATCCTGCACCAGCTTATGTTGACAGTTAAAGTCGTAATGGCTCTGCCTGCAAATATGACAACAAGCAAGCTATACAGCCCATTATATACATATTACAGGCATGTTATCCATTACTTACAGTCATTCATATTTCATTGCGGATTCTGAACAAAAGAACAATGAGAATAATCAATCTATTGCTGGTAGAGCTTCGATATTCAAACTCCATTATGGTGTAAAGATGGACTTCAGTGTGATTACAGTGTGAATAATGTAGAACATGTGTCACCTACAGTATCTTAGCAGCAGCAGCAAGACCTCTGCAATAGAGATTCAGCCTCAATCCATTTTACATTTCATCAAGTTCAATTTTATGGATTAGAATATGAAAACAACAAGGCACCTAATTTGGAATTAGAGTTGTGTATTGTATTTGATTTATGTTTCTGAAAGCTGATCCAATAGCCTCAAAATAAATTTTCTCTGCGGTCATTGGCAACGCTAAAGGCCCTGTCACACATATCCGTATGACGGAAACGTATGCCGGCGCATACGAAATATCAGCAATAGGTTGATATAAATTAAAGGTAAGTTGTGATCGTTTGAAGGACGCAGGCGATACGCCGAACACGCCAGACATACGGCCCTGTCACACAGTTCCGTATGGCAGAAACATGTTGCCGTATATGAAAAGTAGCTCAAAATTTGTCGGTCCAAATACGTCCAACTTTCCCACAGCGGTGTTGTAGCTGACGTATACATAACAAATTATTATACGTATGTCAAACATTGATAGCATATCACTTACTTATTTAAAAGGTATCAGAGCGTCTGGCCAACGGAGCTGGAAAAGTGCCATTTGGTTCACGTCATACTGATGCTGGAGAACAGCTAACATGCTGAACGCTAGCTGTACTGTAAAAACACGTTTAATAAGTTACTCCGTCGTCAGGCGTAAGCTTAACATAGGGTAGGAATAGGGTATCCACTCGTTATCAATACATTGGCTGTAGGATTCACCGTCAGCCGACGTAGCCTATATCTAACGTACCTCTAACGTAGTCACGTAGGTATTCACGTAGGTAAGTATTCACGTACTATATTTACGTAGGTAAGTATTCACATACTGTATTTACGTAGGTAATTATTCACGTACGTATTCCATATTCACGTATGTCTAACGTAACGTAACGTAATCTGCATATTTTATGAAGCACACGTCGGGTACGTCTGGTAATTTTGAACATGCTCAAAACATCAGCGTTCAACAACGCACCCCAGCGTAACACAGTGAGCTCTTAACGAATACTACTTATACCTTACCTTATATCAACATAAACCAGCGTGTTGCCGATATTTTGTATACGCCATATTTTTGTATACGTTATGCATTCGTTGGGCATTCGTCTGATACATTTTGTATTAGTAAGTGATGCTCTATCAATAGGTCAGACATGCGTATCTGTATATCTTCACTTTTCCGATCCGATGAAAAGTTGGACGTATTTGGACTCTGACAAATTTTCGTATACGCCGGCATACGTTTCTGTCATACGGAGATGTGTGACAGGGCCTTTACCAGGCCACAGCAAGAGAGAGGTATTTGGGGCTGGATTTGTTTAGCCTTCATAACCCAGTGCTGCAGACCAGTGTGCAGAAAAGAACATTTGATCATATAACAAAAAAGAGGTGGCACTGTTGTGATGTTCTTGTAAGGTGCTGCCAACACATAACAGTTTGGATGAAAAGTTCTCTCTAGACAGTTCGCCTCGGTGTGGATGTTAAACTTTATTCCAATTGATATGGCTAATTGGTGGTGGTCACATTGAATTTAAAGTGTTTATCTGAAAGTGAAACCCTGTGAAAGCCACTGCCAGCTGATCAGGGACAGTGAGCATACAACAACGCTGTAATGATGTTACCCAAAGTGAGCACTGAGCAGGGAAGGCTCCCTCTGGGATTTGAATCCCCACAGGGGCACAGTGCCTTGTCTTACTTACACTTCGACCAGACAAGACAATAGCCATTAAAGTATGTCTAATGAAGGCAAATAGGGGCATTTGTATTAGTTTTCAGTCAGGCACACACGAGGAAACCAGTTTTACACAAGACATTTTGTTAAGTTATAATTAAATTTCCTATTTATTGAAGAACTTTTCATTATAAAATCCAAATGTTAAATGCAATGTAGGCCAGACAGATAAGTAGAATTGCTGTAAATATGCACAAATACAAACACGTATGCAATATATAATAAAATATGCAATAAAATATGAAACAATACTGTCTATAGCATCCTTGTCACATGGATTGCAAAGCCATTAGCAGGTGGTCCTTTCTGGAGTTGCCATAGCTTTGTGAAGAACAATTGTCAGCTCACTGCCAATCACAGTGTGTGTCTTTGTTGGTGTGTATATGTGTTGTACCCATGCATGTCTGTGAGCAGCCCTGCAGTCAGCACAATTAGCCTGAGGACAATGAGAAGTGATGAGCATCTCAGAGCAAATGCCATTCAGCTGTCAGATTGTTGTGTTTGCGTGCACAGCGTGCGTCCGCTTGGCTCGCACTTGTAGCCTCTAGCGCTGACACGGCATGTCATGTTCTCCTGTTAGTGTGTGTGTGTGTGTGTGTGTGTGTGTGTGTGTGTGTGTGTGTGTGTGTGTGTGTGTGTGTGTGTGTGTGTGTGTGTGTGTGTGTGTGTGTGACCCAACTGTTCAGGACTGAGTTGTGGCGTGTGCTCGCGGTAACCATGGCTCCCTGTAGTTGCTTTTAGTGCAACATAAGCTATATAACACTATAAGCAATATAGTGTTGAAAATGTTACTATAAAGTTTGAGGGGGTGGGGAAGTGCAGTTACGGCAGCAAGATATTGGAATAAACTGAAATTCAATATTTATTTTCTGCATTATGAAGAATACAGGAATTGATTAATTTCAAAGTTAAATGCGTCAATCTGGTGCACTTTGAGAGGAACATTCAGAGACTAGATCTATAAACAATTTTGTGCTCTA
Organism: Cottoperca gobio; assembly: GCF_900634415.1. Taxonomy (NCBI): domain Eukaryota; kingdom Metazoa; phylum Chordata; class Actinopteri; order Perciformes; family Bovichtidae; genus Cottoperca; species Cottoperca gobio. The sequence goes on from NC_041357.1 coordinate 6,059,315, forward strand.
TTAACCAATGTAATCATAAACTCATTGGGTGTATAGATATGAATGGTGATGACTGATGACAGCAAATAAAGTCACACCCACAAAGCATGGTAAACAGGACGGGGTCCATGTTACACCGCAGGCCTACATCCGGTCACGGCACACCGCTATGGAGAAACGCACTCGCCGGGGAGAGAATCCTCTCACACTGAATGGTCGTCTCTGACCCACTGAGTTGAATCCCCGGGTCTTCAACCCTAACCCGTTGAGAAGTGTATAATATACGTTTCATTATGAAACTGTGGAAGGCTTAGAGACTGTAGATTTAATGGGAAACACTGGGTTAGTGATGGAAAATAAGAACCGTGCCAGTTTTCTTTATGTATCAAGCAGAAAGAAGTTGTAGTATGATGGGTTTGAGTTCATTTCAAGCCCCCAGGAAGAGCGGCAGGCTTTGAAACTAATTTCCGTAGTGACCAAATCAACTTCCCAATACAAACACTTGAATAGCCTCTTATTTCAATCATTAGGTTGTAAAATGCACTAATAGCCAAATCCAAAAGTTATTTCTCTCTGCAAGTGCGCATGCTCTTTGGGCCCCACGGATTCAGAAGATCCGGGTAATTTGATGCTCGAAAGTCGAGCCATTTTGGCTTCATGTGCCACTGGGAAGCTTTCATAGGAATGAACCTCTGACGCTGTCTCCAGTTCTCTTAATACATCCATGCTTAATTTGCAGAACTTGCACGTCCTGCGCACCTGCTGTGTTTTCATCTGACGGGTGAAGAAAAGACCATATCTGTTGCAAACTTTGAAGGTTTAATGGTGCAATGTTTGTAGCTATCAAAAGTAAAACTCTAAATAAGTGATAATATGTGTTAGCTGTGTATGAAATGTTTGCTGCTGCATGTTTTCAATTCAAAACATTTCATTCAAATGTCAAACTAGAAGTTTCAGGGTGTTAATGTGATCAGATAATGATGAGGAAAAAGCTCAAGAAAGATGTTGATTTTCTGCTCTCCCTATTTGCTCACATAAAGTAGAATACGTCAGTAGGTAGTATTTAAAATGTGCGTTAGTGTTTTACATGTGCCTTCAAACACTATAGTAATCATTTAAATGAACAACAATTCAATAAGTCAATTGTCTACAACCCAACATACCTAAGTCAGGTTGTATTTCCTGCAAGATTTCAAGAGTCAGATGAAATGAGTGCTTGTGAATGAACAGCTAGCAACTGTCAGTCATTTCATTCATTCAAACCTAGCTGGCTTTAACAGTTAATGTTGTACAGAATATAAGAAATAGCCAGGCTAATTCTCTGCATTTAATATATTACCATCCATCTGTAGAGTATGGGGCACAAGCATAGATGTGTTTTTTGAGAAGTAAATTTATATCTGAAACTTTTATACAACACGCCTGGCATCTAGTATCAGTAATAACTCTAAAGCACACTCCAATGAGTTAGTTCATACTGGTGAGAAATGACCTGATTTCCAGTACCACAAACTGGCACGGATTAAGAGCACAGAGGCCCCCCCTTGATAATGGCAGACGACTGTAGGCTATATTGCAGAGTAAAGCATTTTCATTCAAAACCTGAATTATGGAAGCTGTCACTGAAACTCAAGAAGGTCCGGCATATTGATCAGCAAAGTACGTCTGATTATAGAACCTGACATTGGCTGTGAGCTGTGTTTCCTTAAACCAAATGTTTCTTGTGGGCAAAAGCAAGATGCTGAAACATCTTGGTTGTTGGTTGTTGTTTTGGTAAACAAATGTTCACCCTCACAATTTGTGACTGGCCAGTGCAAATGTAAAACTTTCAGATTAGAAGAACTAAGTAGTTAACTAGGATGCGCTAGTTAAGCGTATCTAGCACAGGCCAGTGAATCACTACTTTGGGGTTGTTAGTTTCATAGCAGGAGACTCTGTCTGTGTATTCCGCAGTGTTTGAGAAGCACTCAGCTGGATTCCCATGGCACCTGGCCCAATTTGTCCAGTTCAATTTCTGTGCTTTCGAATAGGTACAAAACAGTCAAACCACCCTGACGCATACAACAGTGAATATATATTTTCAAGAATTCCTGTGTGCATTGGGCGTCTAAACTCTGTCAAAATGACGCTTCTCCCAAGGTTTCTCTACCTTTTTTTTCAATGCCTTCTGGTTTTTATTGAAATATCTTTCTGTAAGACCCTTGATTCTCTTATTTCTTCATATATTCGGAATGGTAAACAACCTAGACTGCGAAAAACCCTTCATTCAGTGACCAAAACCGATGGCTTTACCTAACTTCCAATGTTACTACTGGGCTGCAAACATCTGTTGCTTGCCCTACTGAGTACATTTTCATCTGGAACCTCTATGTCCAGCTTGGATCCCTATGGAGACGAGTGCATGCAGTCCAGTCTCATTACCTTCCATTATGTATGCAACACTCACCCTTACCTCGGACATACCAAAAGGCCAGCCAGTTAGAAAGTCACTCACCTTGATAAGGGAAAATATGTCCTGCCTGTGTGTAGCTGATTTTTGGAAGTCGGTCTTCCAAACTGAAATGCTGAAATCATACAATTTAGCCTAACCCTCTTGACTGCTGTCTTTGGCATTCCCCCACAATAACTTATTTTTCCCAATACCAAACAAGGTATACTGGCCTTCACTTCCTTGCTGGCTTCCTGAGCTACATGTATACAATTCAGATAGAGAGATGCTGCCCCTCCGTCCCACTCCCACTGGATTATGGATGTAATGCTATGTTTGAAACTTGATAAAAAGTTAATCTACTCCAAAGTCAGTCAATAACCTATATGAAGTATGAGGCTTTCGGCGGTGGACAGGGGTCAGCATGGGCATGCAGTTTTTGAGATGCTCTGACCCAGCAATCTGGCCCTTGTCAAAGTCACTCGCATTCTTACGCTTGCCCATTTTTCTTGCTTCCAACATCAACTTTGAGGACAAAGTGTTCACTTGCTGCCTAACATATCCCACACACTGACAGGTGCCATTGTAACGGGATACTCAATGTTATTCACTTCACCTGACAGTGCACATAATGTTATGGCTGTATATTGATATATATATATATATATATATATATATATATATATATATATATATATATATATATATATATATATATATATATATCAATATATATCAATATATATTGATATATATTTTTAACCACTAAACTAAATCAAAACCTTTTATCTCTAATGTGAAACAAGCTTCCTGATCCTTCTGGAGGTCTATAAAACGGCCTTACTTTCCTATTTTTGTCATGCAGACAAACAGACAAATGCTATCCCTATTTTCCTCCTTTTTACAATCACAGTCATACGTGGGCTATTTTTCCTCAGCAAGGGTGGCTATTTTTCAGTAACACACTTAAAACCAATGCTCGTGAAAAATGCTGGTCACTGGCTGGCTCATTGTCAGAATGATGAAAACACACATACAGACTCACACACCGTACACAGACCAGTTCATCCGCCACTTGATTAGGGTAGTCCTACGATGGAGCTGCCATCAGTCTTAATATTACACTAGAAAATAGGCTAGCTCAGTCGAGAGAGGGAAGGGAGAGAGGGGGGGAGAGACAGAGAGAGGGACGGGGAGAGAGACACAGAGGGAGAGACACAGTGGGAGAGACACAGAGACAGAGGGAGAGACACAGAGACAGACAGACAGACAGACAAATAGACAGACAGAGGGAGAGACAGAGAGAGAAAGAGACTGCTGTATTGCAAGAGACAAAATCTGTTCCCCACAGGATGAGTGGGAGCTATTCCAGGAATCTTGTTTTGGCCATGGAGGAGCTGTTATGTGCTTGTTTCATGTCGACCAAAGATTGAAGTATGGAGAACAAAGCGGCCTTGCAGAAGAAACACAAGTTCTGAGTTTTCTCTCTCTATCATAAGTGCAGCTACAGACGAATGCTCACCCTGATACAGGCTCATCTACTTCCTGGAGCGACGGCGTGCCCATTGAGTTGTGAAGGACCTTTGCATTCATGCAGTTTATGTCCATCTTTTCCTCTCTTTTTCTCTTTATGCATCAGGGAATTCATGTCTCACTGATTAAATTCATAATTTTTTTCCATTGCCACACATTCCTTAAATCAAGAGTTGTCAGTGGATGTGTTCAGACCTCTGACTAAAAGTGCCGCCTTTTTGATTTTGACTTTAACTTTATTGGAAAGTTTGACATGAGGCCAGGGCTCTCTAGCGGTGTTATTTCCATGGGCTGCCGAGTGCAATGCATCTTTACTACATCTACACTGGAAATTAAAATGTCACTAAAATCTGACATTTTTGTTCTCCGTCAACTAAACACAGATTGCCATGCGCATTCATTCATCTCAAATGTGCCCATTTAATTGACAGTGAACAGTATCCTGACTTCTGTCGCCCAGTATATTATTATATTTGTATTCAAGCTGCGTGACGTTGTTGGTTCATGCACCAACATCTTTCTCTTTTGTCTCTCTTTGAGGATACATTTCACATCAGTCTTACTCAGGATGTATCTTAAAGGTTGCTGCCAGATAAACACTAACAATGACACAGTTTGTGCTATAGCCACAGAGATGCACTCGGAGAGAGACTCTGGGAAGTGCATTTGTACCCGCTTCAGGTGACTCACTTTCTTAACTGACCTTACACACACGCATAAAGAGAGAAAACGGCATGAGTGTTAATGATTGTTCTCTAACGTGTGAGAATAGAATGCAATACAATAGTTCCTCAGTGCGTGCTATATTAAATATATGTGCTATATATTGAAATCTGAGTTTGCAGCTGCAAAATCTGTTCTTCCTGCGTCCAGTGATCCAAGTAAGAAGCACAAACTTCTTCTGCTTAGATTTCTAGTCTCCGTCTCTGGGTAGCCAGGGCATCGTGCTCTAGATGCCGCTCAAAAACAGAACTTTCTAAATCTGTTGTGGTTTTAAAAAAACAGAACTAGCTACGTTCCAACAGCGAAACTGGCATCCTGTGTAGAGGATTTTATGGACGAGGATACATTTTACAGGGTTTTGGCTGACTGATATTTCGGCATATTTATTTGCAACAAGAGTACGCCTGAAGAAATACAGCAGAGAGAGGCCAAGGCTGCGGCTGCATTAGTCGTGCAAGAGGATAAGGCCGGGGGGGGGCCCCTCCCAGCATCAGAAGCTGCAATGCATCCTGGCACATGTAGTCACTGCTGGCACGGCTCTGCGATTAGGAGAACTCAGCCTTCTCTGTAAATATATCCGGCACTGAGGAATGAATTGCTTCAATCAACTACATTTGCCATCAACACTGATTAGACATCCACATAAAAACTGGCAAATGTTCAGAGATGAGATCTATAGTTTGGGATATGAGCTGAGGGTGTTGTGGCTTCGAGTCCTATTCTTATGTTTTATGTCCTGTGTTCTCTTTCCCTATAATCCCAAATGAGACTGTCTTCAAACAAGTCTCATCCTTGTGCATTATTGATTTACAGTGTCAGTGACAGTGGTGCCTGTGGCCTGACCCCCAACTGCATATAATTCAAAGAAAGCAATGAATAATCCGATCTCTTAAGATTTATTGATCATCAGTGTCCTTCATAGATGACTTTGGTCCAAAACCTGTGATGTGTTGATGTGGTGTTTGCTGTTGATGAGCAGTATAATTACACAGAGGGCTGTCTCTGTTTCTGGACACGTTTGTGCACAAGGCCAGACTTCCACTGGCACTCCTAAAGGCTTTGATATTTTATAAAATGACCTAATCATTCATTTTTTTTGTTTGATGCAAAGTTATTACACTTAACTCAACTTCTCGGGCACCAGAATAGCTAGAAACAGCCTTGGGCTCTGGGTGCTAACTGCAGTGATTTTACATAAAGCCATTATTGAAGGTTTTCCAGAGAGATCATTAAATGATGAATGGTCTGGCCACTGCAGGCATGTTTTTATACCCTTGACTTGAAAACATTTTGTAGCCCTGTTGTTGACAGATTTATAGAATACCTATGTGATTACTAAAAATGCTTTGAAAAGCAACGTTAAATGACAACAGCAAAGTCCTCGATAAGAAATTAAAGTGTGTTTTCCCAGATAAAAGTCTAACCCTAACCCTTTTTTTATCAAAGATGTTAACTATCAGCCTATATGCGGTGTGGTCAGTTAGGGTCAAGGAACAAATGTTTTTCTTTGATGGGAGCTCCATCTGAGTCCTGCTTCAGGCATATAATGAATAAGCTTGTGAACATCAAAGCAGCATATTTGCCCTTGCCCACACGTACGCTATTTCTTCTTAAATCAAAGCTTTAAAAGAAAAAGAAATCCTCTTGTTTATTCACACAAAGTGATGGCAAAAGGAAGGACTGCGAATGGCTCTGCACTTTTTGCTGCTGATTTTATATTCCTCACTAATGTAAGTTTCATTTGCCCATTGTGACATTTGAAAGCTCACAGAGAAACTGGAGATTGATTGTTGCAGACATGGAGAAAACTGAAGATGTGTGTGATGGGAATGCGTCCTTCTGCTTCACAAGGTGTGAAAGTAGAAAAACATAAAAACAGAGTGGCTTGTGTATTGACACAGATGTTGTGAATGGTTGTCAATCGTTAATGCTTAATGGTGTGCTGCACAATGTGTGGGTATGTCCTTTTAATTTATCTGGAAAACCGTCCGATCTACTTCACACTTGGAGCTAGTATTGCTAGAGACCCAAGGGAGCACAGTGCAGAATGTGGTGCAATTTGGCCAGATAGTGGCGCTATAACAAAAAACCTAACATTTTGGCCTGCAACTTTTGAGCTGTACGTCCCAGAAAAGAACATTTTGATCTATCCGTATAAGCCTGTGTCAAAGTGCGTCAAAATAGAATTTCCGCCATTTGGAATTGCATCAAAATACTACATATTTTGAGCAATCTTCACCAAATTTGGTACAGAATGTCTCTGGACCAAGCCAGAAGACCTTTATTTTTTCAGATTTTTGATTTTCCGTATAGTTTTGCTATAGCTGGTCCTCAAAGTAGGCTCAATTGTTGTGGGAAGGGATTACATTGCAACAAATGTCATACATCCTGAACTCATTGTGCTACATTTTGGTGCCCTTTGGCCAATAAGTGATGCTGCAGCAGCATCGTCTGTCTATTTGTCTGTCTGTCTGTGTGTGTATGAATGTATGACTGTCCCTCGCGTATATCTAAAGAGCCGTTCATCCAATCAACAAGTCGCAATAACGGGAGCCAAGTAATCAGGAATCAGTCTGTTCCAAACGAGAACTGCACTAGTTGTATAAATGCTCTAAACCAGGGGTGTCAAACTCATGTTAGTTCAGGGGCCACATGCAGCACACTTTGATCTCAAGTGGGCCGGACCAGTAACATCACAGCATAATAACCTATAAATAACAACAACTCCAAATTCTTCCCTTCGTTTTAGTGCAAAAAGGTACATTCTGAAAATGTTCAAATTTAATCTTCTTACAAAACATTATGAACAAACTGAAACTTCTTAAGACAAAAATGTCAACAATAGTATTAGTTTATCATTTACACATGTGTGTTACAACTTACTTATCACAGTGTGTCAAAGGCACAAAACATTTAGTCACAGGTATCTGGAACAGTATTTTACTTTATGATCAAAACAACTCATTTTTACACTTTGCAAAGTCATCCTGCGGGCCGGACTG
>NC_041357.1:6072004-6089504 GCF_900634415.1 Cottoperca gobio
CTGACTCCTAGCAACAGCGTATTACTGACGGCCATCGCACTGATCGGAGTGTGCGTCTTCATCCTCGTCATTATTGGCATCCTCCACTGGCAAGAGAAGGTCAGGACACACACACACACACACACACACACACACACACACACACACACACACACACACACACACACAATGGTGCAGTTAACGTTGGCCTCTTCCTGGTGATTTACTGCTTTAGAGTGTAACTGTGAGTGTGTGTAAAGAGTGAGAGCAGATTGGTCACAACCAGCAGCAGATGGGTCTCACTGTCCCTGTCCTGTAGTCCTCTCACCTCCCACTGAGACACACATACACACTCTCTTTCTCTTCTTCTATCTGTCTGTCCCTCTCTCCCTGGGCAACAACCTGGAAGGACGTTCAGCTGTAATTGCCTGCTTCTGTCCTTTAAGCATGGCAGATCTGCTGTTCATAATTGCCATAAATACGCCCTCCAGGGAGTTGATGCATGTTTTCAAGTGTTTTGTGCTTCTTCCCTGTCCCGTCTTTGCGTCAGTCACACACACACTCGCAGAAAAATGTACCCTGAGATATCATGGTCGAGGTCACACGGACACAAACATTATTTAACAATCATTCTCATAAATTGACTTTTTTTTGGGAGTTTCTTTTGGATTGCTTCCCTTTTTCATCTACACTGTGGTAATGCTGTCTGCTGGGCTGAGCAGTGCAGTAAGTTGCTGGCATCTTCTCCAAGCCATCTGCCGCACAAGTGTGTGCGTTTAATGTGTGCCTGTATCTGTGCATGGTTACACACACAGACACGCTCTAATTGCCCTCTTTTTGGGATACGTGGGCGCGAGCATCAGCTTTATCTGAACCGACGCTGCATATATTTTTTTTAAATCACGGCTGGTGCCTGAACTGTGCGTATACATGCACCAAGCAGGCTCAGGTGGACGTGTGTGTGTGTGTGTGTGTGTGTGTGTGTGTGTGTGTGTGTTGTGTACTATGAAATCAAGTCTGTCAGGCAGGATGGTGGGTTTGAAGCCATAAAGAAGCAATGTATTTGGCTTTGACCAGTCATAGTCATCAGAACATGTCTGCCTTGTTCACTACTTCCCCAAAAAAGATGGAAAACAGGACTAAAGGTTTAAATCACAGCCGAAGCCGATTCAGAATGCTTTGTTGTTGCTATTCAACAAAAAACCTGCTATAGTCGCTGAATTTTACTCTGACTTTAAAGGCACAATGAGTAGGATTTTCCTAAAGAAAAACAATGTATAGACTCATACAGTGGTGGGCCGTCAGGGCCAGCAAGGCCTTCTCTGCTGGCCTAAACATCATCAGAATATACATTTAATTTTGATATATTTTTTATATTTTAAATTATTCCCCATAGTCTATTCTCTTCATTTCATAGCTTTCCTCTTGGTTGCGCTGCTTCCAGCCTCAGATCGAGATTTGGAGGTCTGGCCTTTATGTTAGAGCTTTTATCCAATCATATTTCAGCCATGATGTGTTGCCATGATCCAAGAAATCTGCCCTGAGGCCTTCAGAATCAACAGTGTGGGCGCCTGTAGCTTAAAGTGAACAGAGACAAAACTGTGGCCAATCAATCAGATTTCGAGTTGGGGACACCGGGGCCAGCTAGCAGGCGTACGATAATGTCAGCACGTCCACGTCTTTTGATTGGATACGCACTATTGAGAGGCAGAGCTATGCAGAGCTAGCAAACTGAACTTGAACGAGCTAATTTGTGTAGATTTCTACAAGCTGTTTTTTCAACCCACAATGGCTGAAGGAGGAGAAGAGATCGATTTAGTCGCAGATATAATTACAATGCCATTTTCAAGACGAACTTTTCAAGAAAAGATAGACATCGTGAGAAGAGAACGGCCAACCCCGACGCTAGCGACCCTATCACAGCCGGGAAAAGGGTTTGTCCGCCACTTTCAAATCACTAACTACAAGCTGTACCCCCGGTTCACAGCCTCCGAGAGGCACTGCACATTGTACTGCTGGGAATGCCTGCTATTTACAACTAAATGTTTCGTAAATATTAATATAACTCTGTTGTTAAGGTGATGCAACGCGTGGCGTTTCTGTCTAAATGTATAGTTTCTAGAGCCATGGTGTCATCATGATGGTATTAAGAGGTGGAATAATTCAGGTAGGACTGTGTAGGACATCACTGAAGGCCTAGGTGTGAAATGCACGGCCCGCCACTGGACTCATACAAATATAATCCATCGCAATCATCACTTATGGTAGAAATGTGTGGCGGTGTGTGTTTCCTCTCCCTGTATTTTCGTATTTTTCTGTGTTCAGCACGTTTCTGGCTGTCAACCACTATAAAAACGTAGCGGAGAATTTCCAAACACAATTGCTCATGCTGTGAGTCTCATGCCCATCAAAATTACAGAAGTTTGTCTGTGGGACTTTCACACCTGTATATTGGACTCTTGAAAAAACTTGATCCCAACAACTTTGTTTAAAATAATTATATAAAAAACAACCAATCACATATACCAGTAGTACATGGACATACAGTACATAGCAGCCACTTGAGTTTTCACACACAGATGGGTCTGGTATATGGTGGAAGGTCTATCACATCAACTGGTAGAGGCCAGGGCTGTGCTATGGATACGGGTGACATCATATTTGATCAATAAACCGGAGAAGTGCATCAAAGTACATGGGGAGGTATTTACCAAAACTGTCCCTGTGCTGTGTGTAAGTGTGGCAAAGTGCTACATGTACGCATTGGTGTCTAAAAGACATAAAAGCTCAAATAAAAAGTGAATATATATATATATATAAAAGCACATAAATAAGGGATTTGGAAATATTTTAGAACTTAATAAAAGACGATTTTAAGAAATTTATTGAAAAAAAATACCGTACTCATCTCAGCCATCCATCCATCCATCGATCGTCTACCGCTTATCCGGGATCGGGTCGCGGGGGCAGCAGCTCCAGTAAGGAACCCCAATCTTCCCTTCTCCGGGCCACATCCTCCAGCTCCGACTGGGGGATCCTGAGGCGTTCCCAGGCCAGTGAGGAGATATAATCTCTCCACCGAGTCCTGGGTCTTCTCCGGGGTCTCCTCCCAGCTGGACGTGCCTGGAAAACCTCCCTAGGGAGGCGCCCAGGTGGCATCCTTACTAGATGCCCGAACCACCTCAACTGGCTCCTTTCAATGTAAAGGAGCAGCGGCTCTACTCTGAGTCTCTCACGGATGGCTGAGCTTCTCACCCTATCTCTAAGGGAGACGCCAGCCACCCGTCTGAGAAAACCCATTTCGGCCGCTTGTACCCGTGATCTCGTTCTTTCGGTCATGACCCAGTCTTCATGACCATAGGTGAGGGTAGGAACGAAGATCGACCGGTATATTGAGAGCTTTGCCTTCTGGCTCAGCTCTCTTTTGTCACAACGGTGCGGTAAAGTGACTGTAATACCGCCCCCGCTGCTCTGATTCTCCGGCCAATCTCTCGCTCCATCGTCCCCTCACTCATGAACAAGACCCCGAGGTACTTGAACTCCTTCACTTGGGGTAATGGCTCATTCCCTACCCGGAGTAGGCAATCCACCGGTTTCCTGCTGAGAGCCATGGCCTCAGATTTAGAGGTGCTGACCCTCATCCCAACCGCTGCACACTTGGCTGCGAACCGATCCAGTGACTGTTGAAGGTCACAGACCGATGATGCCATAAGGATCACATCATCTGCAAAGAGCAGTGATGAGATCCTCAGGTCACCGAACTGCAACCCCTCTCCTCCACGACTACGCCTCGTAAAGAGTTGGTCTGTTGTTCCACGACCAGGACGGAATCCGCATTGTTCCTCTTCAATCAGAGGTTCGACTACCGGCCGAACCCTCCTTTCCAGTACCTTGGAGTAGACTTTACCAGGGAGGCTGAGAAGTGTGATACACAGTGTGCACACACTCTCTGGTCCCCTTTTTTAAATAGGGGAACCACCACCCCGGTCTGCCAACCCCTAGGCACTGTCCCAGACTTCCACGCAATGTTGACAGGCGTGTCAACCAAGACAGCCCCTCAACACCCAAAGCCTTCAGCATTTCTGGACGGATCTCATCAACCCCTGCGGCTTTGCCACTGTGGAGTTGTTTGACTACCTCAGTGACTTCCATCAGGGAAATTGACGATGATCCCCCATCAGCTTCCAGCTCTGCCTCTACCATAGAGGGCGTGTTAGTCGGATTCAGGAGTTCCTCAAAGTGCTCCTTCCACCGGCCGATAATCTTCTCAGTTGAAGTCAGCAGGGTCCCACCCTTGCTCTACACAGCTTGGATGGTTCCTCGCTTCCCCCTCCTGAGGTGCCGGATGGTTTTCCAGAAGCACCTTGGTGCCGACCGAAAGTCCTTCTCCATAGCTTCTCCGAACTTCTCCCACACCCGCTGCTTTGCCTCTGACACAGCAGAAGCTGCCGCCCTTCTAGTCCTTTGATACCCTGCAACTGTTTCCGGAGTCCTCCCGGATAACATAACCCGGAAGGACTCCTTCTTCAGTCGGACGGCTTCCCTGACCACCGGGGTCCACCACGGTGTTCGAGGGTTACCGCCCCTTGAGGCACCTAAGACCTTGAGACCACAGCTCATCACCGCAGCTTCAGCAATAGAGGTTTTGAACATCGCCCACTCAGGTTCAACGCCCCCAACCTCCACAGGGATGTTTGAAAAACTCCGCTGGAGGTGTGAGTTAAAGATCCCCAGGACAGGGGCTTCCTCCAGACGTTCCCAGTTCACCCGCACTACCCGTTTGGGTTTACCAGGTCTGTCCAGAGTCTTCCCCCACCCCTTGATCCAACTCACTACCAGATGGTGATCAGTCGACAGCTCCGCCCCTCTCTTCACCCGAGTGTCCAAAACATGCGGCCTCAGATCAGATGATACGATTACAAAATCGATCATTGACCTTTGGCCTAGGGTGCTCTGGTACCACGTGCACTTATGAGCATCCTTATGTTCGAACATGGTGTTTGTTATGGCCGTTCCATGACTAGCACAGAAGTCCAACAACAAACGACCGTTCGGGTTTAGATCAGGGAGACCCTTCCTCCCAATCACGCCTCTCCAGGTGTCTCCATCGTTTCCCACGTGTGCGTTGAAGTCTCCCAGCAAGGAGTCCCCTACTGGAGCCCCCTGCAGGGCTCCATTTAGGGTCTCCAAGAAGGCCGAATACTCAGAACTGCGGTTTGGGGCATAGGCACAAACAACAGTCAGAGTTTTCCCCCCATAACCCGAAGGCGTAGGGAGGCGACCCTCTCGTCCACTGGGGTAAACTCCAATGTAGCTCAGGCGGGGGCTAGTGAGTATCCCCACCCCGGCCCGACGCCTCACACCTTGGGAAACTCCGGAGAAGAATAGAGTCCAACCCCTATCCAGGAGTACGGTTCCAGAGCCAAGACTGCGTGGAGGTAAGCCCCACCAGATCCAACTGGTAGCAATCCACCTCCCGCACTAGTTCCGGCTCCTTCCCCCACAGAGAGGTGACGTTCCACGTCTCCAGAGCCAGCCTCTGCTGCCCGGGTCTGGTCCGTCGAGGTCTCTGACCATCACTGCCACCCGTGTGACAGCGCACCCGACCCCAGCGGTTTTTCCCATGAGTGGTGGGCCCACAGGATGGATGGATGGGAGGCACCACGTAACTTCTTCGGGCTGTGCCCGACCGGGCTCCGTGGCAAACCCGGCCACCAGGCGCTCACTGTCGGGCCCTCCCTCTGGGCCTGACTCCAGACGGGGGCCCCGAGCTTCCTCCGGGCAGGGTCTCTCCTTTCCTTTCCCTTTCTTTCATGAAGACGTTTTTTGAACCATTCTTAGTCTGGCCCCTCGCCTGAGACCAATTTGCCTTGGGAGAACCTACCAGGAGCACTAGGCTCCAGACAACACAGGTTCATAGGGACACACAAACCTCTCCACCACGATAAGGTGATGGTTCCCAGAGAGGTCATCTCAGCCTCCTTGGGAAAAAACTACTTTTGAGATAATAATTTAAAACAAATTCCAAAGGACTTTTGAGCTGAGCTTAATCAAGTTTATGCCTGTGAAGAGTTTTTGAATTATTCCTTGTGATGTTCCACCTATCCATATGTTACTTACACTCGCTTAACGCTTTATAACAATAATCAGAACACATTATAATATAACACATTATAAAGCATTTTATAATGTGTTATAAGGTCAGTATACAAATGATTCATAATTGCTGTTCCCTCCCTGACATTTGTTTTACAGGGATCATAGTGTATCATTATTCCCATAGTTTTATGTTCTTTGTCTGAGGTATAGGAAGATATAAATGCATTACAAGCATGTATTATATCTGCATTATAAGTCACTATAGGTGCTTATTGTTTACATTAAGTAAAGTGAAAAATATGTTATTAATTATAAAATGTCAATGTGTTACAATAATGGTAATAATGTTTAGCATGTAATATAATCCATGATGCTGTTCTCATTGGTCCAGACTTGTGACACTGGCACTTTATTAACACTGTTGAAAGCTTTGTCTTCTCTGTACTTCAGCTCAGTGTTCACACAGACAGCTTTTGAAAACACAGCACATTTGATTTTATTTGGGATCCTCGGCTGGCTAACTGAAAGACGCACATCTGGCCCGACGGGCTAATGTGGTGCAACCTTCTGCACCATCACGGGATTTGAGATTGAGGGTGAATCCTGTACACCAGTCGCTAACATCCTCTCTGATATCTCATCTTCTCCCACCTCTTTTATGGCAGAGCATCCAGTAAGGTCAGGGCGAGCCTGCTGATTGACATTTGGCATTTCTGCATGTTTGCGCTGCCGCCTCTGGTATTTGCTCTTCTAATAACAAAGTCAGGTAGAGGGCAGAAGCACGACAAGGCAAGGCAAAGATGTGCTGTACTGCCTAACAAGCTAACGGGGCTTTTACACAACTCCCGTGAACTTCTGTGAAATCCAATATTAGCTTAAGGGCTATTAAACAGAAATATCCATATTAATATAAGTTAAAAAGGAACAGAGTATTTAATGTTTTTATTTTTGAAATGTAATGAAGCTGAATGCAATCATCTCCTCACCGAAGATTCATCCTCTTCATGCAGGTCATGTAGGCCTAATTTAATTGGTTGACATTGGAGCCCAGTGAGACTACACCGTACCTCACAGTAGCTTTCCACCTGCTTCCAGACGCACCACTGTGTCATTAAAACCTTTAGATGGACACAAATCAATGCTCTGCTGCTTAATCATGAGTAAGGCCTCAGGGTGACAATTCGGTGGTATCCCATGGACGGTCAATTAGACCAGGCTTCCACAGCAGCACAGCCCTGTGGCTCTTTATCCAAAGGAAAGAACATCACTTCAATCCATCTGCTCCTTACTAATACGTTGGCCCTAAAAAAAAGCCACAAAAAAAGCACAACATCAATCATTATGAGGCGCTGGTATCTTAGAAGATAGATTAAGGCTTTATTACAAAACTGACGGGATAAAAAAATGCAGTAAATGTATTGCTGCCCAACCTTCTCCAGAAGAGTGTGTGTGTGTGTGTGTGTGTGTGTGTGTGTGTGAGAGAGATTATGTTCTGTTCTACCTGCTGCACCTAATTGAATGTTAAAGGTTAACTTCTTAATGCTTGCTATATGTTTGGTTGCTCATATGTGATAATTAGACTACAGAGTTCACGATATTGTATCTCTTGCTCATTCCCAAATGCCTTTTTTTTATTTTTTAAACAATTAATTAGTAGTTGTTGTTACCAGCAAAAGGGACTTAATACTCTTCCAGTGGGTCCATTTAATGAAGCTATTTAATAAGCTGTTTAATCAGTGCATATGTGACGGTTGGCCTGGCCTAACACAACGGACTGGCATATTGCAGCTTGCCCACACATTTTGGCTGTTTTGAGGTTTATGAATAATACAGTGTACTCCCATGCACATACACACAGCTGTACACACCAGTGTACATTTTTACACATGATTTTGAGTGTTATATTGGTCTAGTCTTGTCAAAATTGTAGTTAGTTTTACTCAAATGTAAGTCATTTGATTAGTATTAGGTTTAGTCTAGCTTTTAATAAGTGAACATTTTCTCATTTTTGTCTTTCAAAAATTCACAAAATGTTGGATAAATGAATGCACAAGTGTTCCCTACATGATGAGGGAAGATTTAGATAGTTGACGTCAACTTTAATCCTGCGCAAACATAACAATGACTTTATATTCAAAGTCTTTGATCATGTTCAATAAATGATTTAGTTTTAATCCCACTGATTGTGAAACATCCATTTTGTCCGTGACTGTGTGTGTTTCTGTGTGTGTGTGTGTGTGTGTGTGTGTTCAGAAAGCTGACGACCGAGAGAAGAGACAAGAAGCCCATCGTTTCCATTTCGATGCCATGTGAAGGAAGAGGACTGCGTCATTGGAGAACATCCTCTCCTGTCCTCCTCCACCTACACCCCCCCCCCCCCCCCTCCTACTCCTTCCCCCTTCACACACACACACATGTTCACTCAGTCTCTTTTCAAGATCCAATAAATGGATCCTCATTTGCCCCAAAACGTATCTTTTTGATATTTTTCAGACCCTTAGTCATATGTGAAATATTTATGTTCCGTGTCATTTATTCATTCCAGCGATGGAGACGCAGAGAAATCCTAACGGGGATCTCTCAGGAGGATAAAGCAGGGATTTCTTTGGACTGGCTGTTGTCAGCAGCGTGATCATCAGTGTCGTTATTAGAGTATCATTTGACTGAATATGGCACATATTTCTGTTTAAATACCCAACAAGTGACTCCAATATTGCAAGCTGTTTATTCACTGGAAGGGAAGCACCTCTGGCACCGAGGGTTCAAATATGTCAGGTTACGTAAAATCCATTTGCGTGTTACTGTACATTGTCTTTGTCGAGTTTATTTACCGCCTTCTTTTTCTTTTGACTGAGATATAATAAAAAAATCTTCAGATTTCATTACCTGTGAAATTAAACTGAATTGTATTCTGTGATATCAATCTCAGAAGTGCCACCGCGGCAGCAACTGGTGCAAAGTGAACAAAAAAACAGACACATGCAATGTCATGATCCTGTGGAACATTTCTTCTGATACCAATCCCAGCTGAAGATTATGAATTGTCGTCAGAAATCCATCTTTTTCTCAGTTTATTGTATCACAGTGCATCATGGGAGTGCCAAAAAAGAGTTTCTATGTTGCATCCTGCACCGATCTATTGCATCCAGTCTCAGCAAATAGTAAAAATAAAAAGGTTTTGAAGTTTTTGAATGTTCAACTGCTGAATAACACACAGTTTACTCCAGCTTGTTTCAAGTTGTACTTTTAATTTTCCTTGTCTTTTAAAGTTAATCGGGCCAAGCGCTTTGGTGTGTTCAGATATTTATTTCACAAGAATGAGCTCATGCTGTTGTGATTTGCACTTTTTAAACTACTATGATTAACTGCAGGTTTTGTAATTTATTTTGTTTTGCCGATTTGATTTGCAAATGAATGTTGTAGCTACTAAATGTGTTTACTTACTGAGGTTGAGAATAAAGGTTTCTCCTGCTTAAATCTACTCTGGGTTGCTTCATTTGTGTATTTATAGACTTCATGTCCTTTTCATTTTGCACTCTATTTAAATCTGCTTCTGAAATAGGTCCCAAACCCATATTTCACCTTTCTAGCTACATCTTTTGTTTATTTTGTAGTCGGGAACCTAGAGGGAAATTTACAATAAATAAATAATCTTTATAAGTTCTCATTATCTTAATGTGTAGTGAGTTAAAACAGCAGTTTCCAGAGGACTCCTGCAGGCTTCTTTGAGCACCCCTCTGAGGCCCAGCAGGCACCCCACTTCAGGAGCCACCCTGCTAAATAATGCACGGAGAGAGTAAACATTTCCTGCATGGCAAATGAAAGTAAGATAGTCTCCATCTTGGTAGCCTTAAAGCAGACCACAAGTGGGCTAACATATTGATATTGATAGGCAATAGCTGCCTGTGTGTGTGTTTGCTGGGAGGGAGACAGAGAGAGCGAGGGGGACTTAAAGCAAGGAGGAGGTGGTGCACGCTACACGCTGTGTGAAGCTGAACAGAGAGAGTCAGAACAAAACCGGAAACGAGGTGTATTAGTCTCCAAAATAAAGGCATGAAAACGAAAAAGTAGAAAACACTAGTGTTGAAATGCACAGAAGACTTTTGTCCCTAAACTCCAGGCTCATAACTAAAACTTTAAAATCATACAGGTAGAAGAAACAGTGATTTGTTGAAAATGTTCCATTTGCTTAATTATAATCAAGCAGCATCTAGGGATCCTGCTGTTCTGTAATTATAGAATCTAGACACTAATACACAACATAAAGCGATGAAAGCGGTGACCACGTATATTTATTACATTAAATTGGACATCTTGCCTTTGGTTTAGGGGATAGATGCTGGTTTATATTACAGGGTGCCAGTCAGTCCGCTTATTAAAGTACATTTCTACAAGAATTGTAACACTGGTTCGTCATCTGGAAGGTGTTAGATTTTATCTCTCAGAGCTACTGGACACGATAGAAAAATCAAGAACAATATTGTACACAATTTGAAAAATCTTGATTTGCCACAACACTAGGCTAAACACAATGTCGCTAGAAAATACTGTATTTTTCTTCTTTTTTTAATGCAGAGCTATCCAGCTTTTCTCTTTACCCATTATGCACATCTCTTCATTTGCAACCTGTCCATTGTCCCCGGCAATATCAACCAATCATATTTAGATAATACATCCCTTAATAATAAGCCTATGAAAACCTACATCAAGACAGTTTCTCACGAGTGCCAAGGGTGTTCTTTCTTTTCACTGAATATTTTTTAGCTGCAACAAGTTCGCCAGTCAAGTTTTATTTTGAAAGACACGACCAAAAAAGTAATGTCTTCATTGAATCTACCTTGACGATGCTCGTGATAAACCACTCATTGATGTAAGCAGCGCCCATGGCTTAAATGAGCCTCGCTCAGGAGCATTTCTTAGTTCAGACACGGACAGAGAGCAGACAGAGACGGTCTTTCCTCCTCCCCCTCTTCTGCACTCTTGCTCCATCTCTCGTCTGTATTTCTCTCTCCATCCATCATCTATCCATATGCGTCTTTTGGATAACTCTCCTAGAGCGCGTCAGTCTGCCTGGATCAATCCATCCTCCCTCCACATGTCATCTCCACTGTAGTCCAACTGGAAACTGTATTCACGGTGATGATGATGCCTGGCTGAAAGGCTCGCAGACGTCTTCATCCTCCAGTCAACTGAAGAAGAGCTTGGTGCTGCTGCTTTCCCTTCTTGGAGCGTGGCTCTGCGTGAATGGATTTACGGTTGTCAGAGAAAAGTTGGATTTTGTGAAGACTCCCGTGGGACCGTAAAATGGACAGAATAGGAGGGCGTTTTTAGAAAAGGTGCTTTTGGGTTGGAATCACACCGTGAGAGGAAATGCACAGAGGTGAGTTGGATACGAGAGAATCCGTGATGCGCGTCATGGTCCAGGCAGCGCCTTGGGCAAAAAGAATCCACAGTTCATTTTAAACTTGGATTAAATGTATTTACCCTTTTGCCTTTTCTCTTTTCAATGTTTTTTTAGCGCAGTGGATGTTTTATTTGCATTTGTGATGTGGATTTCAACACGTCCAAAGCAATTGGCGTGGCATGCAATAATAAAAATACTCACTATGGATCAGCTTCAGAACAGATTAAAATTTTGATTTTAATTTTGTATGTATGTATCTTAAAATGAGACTAAAGCTATCTACAGGTGAATAAATACTGGTAAACTGGTAAATCTTTCCATCGATCTCTGGCACATCTCGCTTTCTGTCTATTTTATTTGTCTTTAGTTTCAAGTTGCCCTCTCGTGACTGTTTAAATCTTCCAGTTTTATTGCCCACCTTACTGATCGACATCGCCCCAAACCTCTGACTGCTCTATTCAAGTTCCAGCATCTGTTGGTCTGCTTCCCGTGTTCTAAGATTCAGAAAAAGCCAGACAGGTTCTTCTGAGTTTGGTTTGGTCTGGTTGGTTTAAACCGACCAGAGCCCGGTCAATGTGAAATCAAACTGAAATACCTTAACCAACAACGTTTCATTAATACTGTTGTTTTTCATTTCCTCAAATAAAAAAGATCCATTATTCTACTGTAATGCTCCTATATGGTGGACCAGTTGAGCGTAATGTAAAAAGGGAGGAGAACCAGAGAGGTTTGGGCACTGCGAGGTGTGACTGACAGCAATCTGACTGTGGCTCATGATTAGAATGGAAAGCTAAGGTCAAATACTATTAGAAACCCATCAGGGAACATTAAGTGTTTCTTATAAGCGTACAGTTCAACCGTCTACATTTTTCACACTGGTTGCAAATAGGTGCCATAATCCTTTTCCTTAAATATAATTTGTTATGTGTGTTAAATAAATAAGCTCCTATTACTTCAAACTACTTACAACTAGAACAGACTATTTCTCCTCCGTGGCGAAGGAAGCACTGCCACTGTCTCGCGCCATCAACACCTGAGGCACGCGCTGCAGCACACGCGGCTGCGACACCTCTTGATACATTCAGTGAAGTGTTCTTGATGCTTTGGTGTGGGCAGATTACTGCAGTAGCTAGCTGTAAGGTTACACAGGTAGGCTGCATTTGTGTTAATTGTGTGTTCCTAGGCAGAGTTAACTGTTCATATTTAGACTTATTAGTTCGCACCAGTGCCGTTAGTTTCACTAATTAGCACTAATAACCTATATAGGCTATAATTAGCTCGTAAGTGGCTACAGGTGTAGCCTACATGTAGGCTGTCACTTGTCATTCTACAGTGGCGTCAGTCTTCATTTGAACTGTACTGTAACAGAGCATGAAGAAAAATAATGTCATTTTTATGGACTTAAAGCTTCATTAGTAGCTTTACTACGGCAGCCTTGCTATGCCCCATTAAGTGTTATCTTAATGGGTGTAATCTTAAAGTGTTACTTAAGTCTATTGTGGTGTAGCCGGTTTGTAGCCGGTAGCCTATATCCTTGTCAATTACGTCATTTAATTAAGGCCATAGTTCCTTTATTGGGACAGGATAGAGCAAAATCCCACATTATTAGTCATATATTATAATTTCCAATCCTTCTTTAGTCCTGTGTTATAGAAAGCTGTGGTGGTCTTGTGTTTGTTTTTCTGTAATGTCTAGTCAGTTTAGAGAGAAAAAAGCAGATTAAAGCCTCAATGTGGCTTGTGAGAGGAAGTGAGAAGTGATGTAAAAATGAAATGACATGACCTAGAACGGCTGGGTAATTTCCCCTCTCATTCTTTAAAATGACCAGAGGACAGATAAAACTTATTTCTTTTTCGGTGCCTTCAAATGTTGGGAATATTTCTTTAAGGAATTTAGCTGTACATGAATGACCCAATACAACCTACAGTGTGGTCAACAGTATGTTGGACTTTAGGGGGGAGGACAGCAGATAGTAAGAGATGCTTTTGGGTTATTGGCCTCGTGATTCATGGTCATTGTAAATCACTTATCATCCATTTTTATACACATGCACAAGTTTTCTTGGTGTTGAAGTGGTTATGGCAGCAACTCTATTTAGCTTGTGATTTATTTATAATATTACAATTTTTTTTACAAATGCCTTCATAAATTATGCAACTTTTGCCTAATAAGTTCATTTAAATATTTATAGACTTGATACACATTTCTACCACTGCAGTTTAAGAAATGTTTATAATTCACAGGTAAAATAACTTTGCCCAAAACAATGAGTCTGTTTTATTAATTATCAACAAAGCATTTGAAATGACAGCATTTTATAGTGTCCCTGCTATCTACACAATTTAATGACTGGATTATAATATAAAACATCTTCAGTAAGAGCCTACAGCATCTCTCTGTTATGTTCTTCCTGAGTTTGGGTGGTCTGTTCTCTAAATGTGCCTGTGGTAGTTCTTACCCCCACCTAAGATATTTCATTGCAAGATAATGGAGATAGAAGTAATGAGAAATCCAGAGCCAGGGGCCATGTGTGTGTTTGTGTGTATTTCAAAACGAGTCCATTCAAATATGCATTGGTGCAGTTGTGTTTAATGCTTATGTTAACCATGCATTCCTCTTCATTAGACCTCTCTCTCTCTCTCTCTCTCTCTCTCTCTCTCTCTCTCTCTCTCTCTCTCTCTCTCTCTCTCCTCTCCATCCCTCTTACCCTGGGTGCCATTATGCAACGTGCCAGGCTCATGCTCGCTCTCTAATTCGATGTGAGCGGGCCAACCTATTATGAACTCAGAGGGGATCAGGTCTACTGTGGCTTATCAGAGTGAGACAGCGTCCGAAGTTGTAACATGCTCGCCCTCACTGCAGATATCATTGTAATAAAACATATTTCACCTATTGTCTCAGCCCAAATGACTGTCTCCGTGCTGTAATCCTGTTTTTCTGCTAGTGCGTTGTGTTTCTGGTGCCTACAGGCTGCAGATTACTAGGCTACAGTCTGAGAATTGATAGTTTAAAACATCTTTACTGTACTACTTGCTGCTACTGTTATTACTGCCAGCCAATTCTCCACTGCACAGCTACTGTTCTATTACTTCTAATGCTGCTTCCAATATTCCTGCTATGTCTACTAATGGTTGTAGAAATGCTTCTGCCTGTACCCAATCTTGTGTCACCGCAGGTAGTAATTGTATCAGTTGTGACTAACCTACTTGTATTGCAAGTGTCTCTGCAGGTATAAGTTCCTCAGCAACTATAATAACAAAACACGACAACTTTGAGAGTTTGGCTTATTTTGCTTCCATAAATTGTCTTCTTTCGGACTAGTGGAAAGAAAACAACCAAAATCCACATTCCGGTGTTTAATCTACTAACTTTGTCTATTTGCATCTGTAGATTTATCCTAAATTCACTAAACGTTAGCACTAGATAATGCCTTATTAGCATATTTCTGAAAACCTTTAAAACAAAATACCAATAGCTCTAACATTTAAATTAAAATAAGTATTTTTTAAACATATGCTGCACGATTGTGGACCTGGGAGCACCTTTGAAAAAAACAAAACAAATATTGTTTTTATTCCTCCTTGGCAACTTCATCCTTTAATAAAATAAAGCCCAATAAAATAATAAATCGCACTTTTTCAGCGTATTTTAGAGAGCTAGATTAAGGCAAGATTAGTGTGCCTTGCCCCTTTTTGTGAAACCAATTATAATATTCTGCAACATTTTGTTCCTACATAACAAAAGAAAAAGTCTTAGTGTAAGTAATCAACTGGGGGAAATGTATGGTGATATCTATTAGTTCAAATGTTTTACCATGTCACACCTGTAATGTTTTGCAAAATGTATTAAATTTTACAATACATATCTTTAAAGGCCATTTTTCAAAATGAGTTTTTTCTCATACTCTGAGCCAGACATCTCTTCAGCAGCTCTTACATGCACCGAACATTTCCAGTCATCATATCTATATTCTGAAGGTTTTCACTGAGGGATTTGTTCATATTTAATTCTTAGACTGATTTATATCACATGTTATTCATCAAAAAACATGGACCATTTTTATGGCTGTTGAAAGTGTTCTAATTTATAGGGTGATATAAACAAAATAAAAGATATATGATAACAATTCATAAATGATCATTGAGAAGAACATGCTGTCTGATGGTTTGCATTTACTTCACTAACTTGAGTAGAAGAAGGCTGAATATCACTGGTTACATTAATAACATTGAAGCATTTAATACATGCAGGTTTATGACAACCCATCTGTCCGTAGCTTAAAGTTTGAAATACTCACTTCAGAAACTGCCACTATACGTCTTTAAAGCTCAGCATCTCTTCAGAGTCTTGTAGCCCCGTCATTTGCAATATGATTTATCACTAAATGTCTCTGCAATATATTTCCAGCATTGCCCTTTCATCAATGCTTTGTATTGACAAATATATGATTATATCCTAGTAATATAAATACATGCCTATATATACCTCATGATTATGTTTCCACAGCTCTCCTCCTCCTTTATCAGCAATACCTTTTTTAAATTGACCAATTTCAATATGGATTCACTTGAAATTTGTATTGATCTATATTTGACTTGTTATCAGGGTCAGGTTAAATCAATGTTGCAGCAGATTAGACATATTGTTTAGGGATTTCCATGTTTTAAATGTTTAACACAAAAATATAAATACAGTTTTATGTCATCTGACGTGTGTTGTCTCTCTGTTTGCAGCGTGGATACTCTTCTTTCTAATAGAAGAGGGTTTTGCTCTGGCTCAGAGAACTAAAGGTAAGCTCGAGCTCAAATGTTCCTCTGTTGCATTAATGTTGTTCCTCCTATATGAAAGTAAGCAGTCTGAAATGAGAGGCATTATTTCTATTCGTATCGAAGGATAAACAGGTTATTTTCTTAATTCTCTTCTGCCTTTCTTCCCTCTTAATTCCCTGCCTGCTTTTTTCTTCTCTTGCGCCAACCCTCCTTCCAATCATTCCCTCATTGATCCCCTGACTCAATAACCCATCTGTCTGTCTGTTCTCTGCCTTTCTGCTTCAAGATCCCCCAAGCGACCATGGAGCCCAGAGCCCCAACCAGAACGACTGTGGCACGTGGGTCCGCAACATCAATGGTGGGGTGTTTACTTCGCCAAACTACCCCAACACCTACCCGCCCAACAAGGAGTGCGTTTACATCCTAGAGGTAAAGCAGGGTCCATTTTCCATCCGAACACTTCATCTTCTGCTCGGGGCAGCTGTTTCCCGCCTTTCAGCATATTGCCCTCCTTCAGTGAATGTCATTAGTCTGACTGACATGGTTTTATATAACCTCGCCCCTATCTGATATTCTGTTCCTTCGCTGGCGGGCAATCAGTTTGAGATTTTTCGAATGAGCCATCCTGAGTTTGTTTCACCCCACAGATATAACCCTTTGAAAGTGGTGGAGAGTGGTGCATTGTGGGTAACCCCCTGACTTTCTGGCCTAATCAGAGCAGTGCTGTGTTCATCTCCATTGGCAGGGTGTGCCAGAAGACTACGCTATCAAATGAAAAAAAAATGAACATCTGCTACACAACTGAGGGTTCTGTGCATATCACTGAATTGTGAGTGTCCTTGTCAACGATTTAGTATTTACCAGAAATAACACATCCATCAGTAATTTAGTGGCCTGCCGCACGGGAGACATAATGGAATCATTAGCAGCTATAGGAGATGAGGTCTGGGATAGTGGTTGATGTGTTTTTCAACACTAAATTGATGAACTGTTTGTCCATGAAGTTGAAGTACAGCCTTTCATGAGATGTGTGTGTGGTACTTTTCTTTTCTGTGGTGGGGAATAGATTTTACACATGGCCCAAGGGCTCCCCCTGTAGACAAATCCAGCCCAGACCTATTGTTTGATGAATAAGCCATGACTCCATCCCAGGCAGCCTACTGGTGTGTGCAGTAGTACATCGCAGTGGGTCTGCAAGTGACAGATGGAACCTATCATTTGCCATTATATGGTCTTGAATGTCTTTATT